>NC_044983.1:85048299-85348299 GCF_008728515.1 Papio anubis | reverse complement strand
CTGGTCTTGGGTAAGATCCGGTAGAATTCTCTGGATTGCCAGGCAGAGCCTCTTGTTCTTTTCCCTTACTTTCTCCTAAACAAATGGAGTCTTTCTCTCTCTGCTGAGCTGCCTGGAGCTGCAGGAGGTGTTGCACAAGCACCCCTGTGGCTACTACCACTGTTACTGCACTGGGTGAGACCTAAATCCAGCACAGCACTGGGTCTCATCCATGGCCCACAATAATCACTGCCTGGCTACCACTTGGGTTCATTCAAGGTCGTAGGCCTCTACAATAAACAGGTGGCAAAACCAGCTAGGCTATATCCTTCCCTTCAGGGTAGTAAGATCCCCCTGGTCCTGAGGGCATTCAGAGATGCCATGTAGGAGCCCGAGCCTGGAGTTAGAACCCTTAGGAATCTACCTGGTATTCTATTCTACTGTGGCTGAACTGGCACCCAAGCCACAAGACGAAGTTCTTCCCATTCTCCCCTTCCCTTTCCACAAGCATAGGAGTCTCTCCCATGGCCACCACCACCCCAGGCATGCAGCAAGTACTGTCTGGCTACCTGCTGTTGTTCATTCAAGGCCCAAGAGCTCTTCAGTCAATTTGGTAAATGCTGCCAGGTCTGGGACTCTTTCATCAGGGCACTGGACTTTTCTCTGGCCCAAGGCAGGTCCAGAAATGCCATCTAAGAGACAAGACCTGGAATCTGAGACCCCCAAGAGCCCACATGATGCTCTACCCCACTGTGGCTGAGCTGGTACCTAAGCTGCAAGACAGAGACCCCTTTATTCTTCTTCTGCTTTTCTCAAGCAATAGTCTGTCCTTGTAGCCACCACACCTGGGAATATGCTTGGTCACACTTGAAGCTAGTATAGTACTGGGTCTCACCCAAGGCCTACAGCAAGTACTACCTGGTTACCACTGCAGGTTTTTCAGGGCCCAAGGGTTCTTTAGTCAGCAGGTGATGAATCTTGCCAAGACTGGGTCTTTCCCCTCAAGGCAGCAGATTCCCTTCTGGCCCACGGTATATCTAGAAATGTCATCCTGGAGCTAGAGCTTGGAATGGGGGCCTCAGGACTCTGCGTGATGCCTGTCCTATTGTGGCTGAGCTTGTGTCCAAGATGCAAGACAATGTCCTCTAAATTTATTTTTCCCTCTCCTTTCCTCAAGCAGAAGGAAGGTGTCTCTTTGGAGTTCTGCTGCCTGGGGTTATGAGGAGGGGTGGTGCAGGCACTCTAATTGGCTGCCCTGGCTGGTGTCTCACTAGGTCATGTGCCCCCCATGTCCACTGACTGCAAACCCAGCACAGCACCAGGACTTGCCCAGGAATGGCAGTCCTTATGTCCTAGACCACCTTTCAACTTTATTTAGGACCCCAGAGCACTTTAGCCTGTGGTATGAGGTCTGCCAGAATGCATTCTGAGCACTGGCATGGGCTGAGCCCTCTGGCTAGGGCAGGTCCAGATGACCCTTTCATGGGTTCTGCCTGAGTTCTGCCTGGTGGTGTTTTCCATTGTTACAGGGGAGCACTGTGTTCCCATGCCAGTTTCCACAATTACTGCACTCTTCCTGCTCCAAGTGCATGGGTTCTCTCTTGGCACCATAGGGCCCCTGCTAGGGAATGAGGAAGGGGTTGTGTTGGCAATGGAAGACTGTTTTTCCTACCCTCTTCACGGCCTCTTTCAGTGATACGAAGTTCAAAACATATACTGTGATCGCTCACATGATTTTTGTTTCTCATGACAGTACTTTTTTGTAGGGGTAGTAGTTCAATTTGGTGTTCCTGCAGGAAGGAAGATTGGTGGAGGCTTCTATCTGGCCATCTTGCTTTGCCTTCTCCCCAATCCAGATAATTTAAATAATATCTGACACTTACAGAGTGTTTATAAGACCTTTGTATAAATTGTTCCATTATGTCTTTGTTTTCATTTTGAGTGTTCTTGCAGTATTTTCAGGTTAAATAATAAAGCGAGCATATCAAATTTTAGCCTTAATCTTAGCTTTGCGTTTCACCTTGTGAATTTGTTGTCGTGGTTTGCACTTCATAATGACATGATTAAAACAGGCCACAATGACTACATAGAGGATTATTCTTACAGCAGATGGGTTATATCGGTATTTTCATATTTTTATTTTGAAGTTGTAGGTAAGGTCTTATTTAAATATAAAACCCAGAGTTGGTGAGATTGTAGAGAAACAACTCAGATCCTGTTGATGAGAGTGCAAATTGGTATATAAGCTAAAACTCCCAATACCTACATGATAGGAACTGAGTCCTCCTTTCAGTGCCCACAGTAGTATATTTACAGTAGGGCTTATCTCACACACTCAACTGAGGCAGTTCATGGTACCTTCTCAGTCTCCAGTGTCACCTGTTGTAAAATCCTTACTGAACAACTCTTCTTACTGATATATGATGTAAGAGCATTTTATACGTTAAATTATAGCATAGTAGCTAAGAGGATCCTCTGTGTTGGAATCTTTACTGTACTAGCCATGTGATCTTGGTTAAGTTACTTAGCACCTGTGCGCATCAGTTCGTCATCTGTAAAATGAGGATAATAGAATTTATCTCATTGGTTGTAAAGATTAAATAAGAAAACATTTATAAGACATCATAGTACCTGGCTCATGTTAATCACTAAATAAAGGTTAATTTTTACGATTATCAATATTATAAAATGTTTGTACATTTTCTAAAAGCAAAATTCTGGAAAGTATGTGCTGAGCACTAAACTGTGTCTACTTCAAAATTCTTATGTTGATGCCCTAGTCCCCAGTGTCGACTGTATTGCAGATGGGGACTATAAGGTGATAATTAGGTTAAACGAGGCTATAAGGGTGGGGTCCTAATCTGATAGGGTTGGTGCCATATAGGAAGATGAAGAAACACCAGCGCTCACTCTCTCTGGCTCTCCAAGAAATGGACAAACTGACCATTTCTTGGAACAGAGCACGCACCAGGAACCAAATTGGCTGGCAATCAACCAATCCTTGATCTTGGATTTCCCAGCTTCCAGAACCGTGAGTAAATAAATTCCTGTTGTTTAAGCTGCACAGTCTAGGGTATTTTGTTATGGCAGCCTGAGGTGACTAAGATGGTATGTTTATGCATTTTTCAAAAGCAAATCTAATGTAAACTATTCAGGATAAACTGTTGTATTTCATAAATTCTAGGCAAATCTGTCAACGGGCCATGTCATAAAAGGCCGTAATTTGACAGTGTAAAACTCAGCGGGTTCTAGTAAACGTAATATCTGACACTTTCAGAATGTTTATAAGTAGCATATATAAATTTTTGCTTGATGTCTTCATTTTCATTTTGAGTGTTCTTGCAGTATTTTCAGATCAA
This sequence comes from Papio anubis, assembly GCF_008728515.1. Classification (NCBI taxonomy): domain Eukaryota; kingdom Metazoa; phylum Chordata; class Mammalia; order Primates; family Cercopithecidae; genus Papio; species Papio anubis. The sequence goes on along the minus strand of NC_044983.1, from coordinate 85,344,961 downwards.
ATGGTAAAGTGGGTGTATCAAATTTTAGGCTTAACCTGGTTACATTTGTATATTTCTCCTTTATTAACCTGAAGCTCTGGGAAGCTCATATGCCTTTCAGATTTATAATCCTCAAGCCCATTGATACTGGCTCTGTTTCCCAGACTGGAATATAGTGGCGCGATCTAGGCTCATTGCAAGCTCCGCCTCCCGGGTTCACACCATTCTCCTGCCTCAGCCTTCTAAGTAGCTGGGACTACAGGCGTGTGCCACCACGCCCAGCTAATTTTTTGTAGTTTTAGTAGAGACGAGGTTTCTCCGTGTTAGCCAAGATGGTCTCGATCTCCTGACCTTGTGATCCGCCTGCCCCAGCCTCACAGATTGCTCATTGATACTTTTTGGTACAGTATTCCATTTAGCTGTCAGCTTGGAATTCTCATCAGCTAAATTATCTGTCTAGATGGCAAATAGTAGGAAAGCTTCCCTGAGTCCATACAAAATTGAGGTCAGGGCCTGTGCTGGGAACTTAAATGAGCTTTGCCCCTACAGTTTGGTCTCAGAGGACAGACAGAAAAATACCAAGGAGGCTTCTTGCTGAAAAGTACAATTTATTTTTGTAACTACTGTAGCATTCAGGTTCAGGTTCAGTTACAGAGAATAGAATTCATAGAAATCACTCTATGTGCTCTATAATTTAAGGATAAAAAGAATTTCTCAACAAGTATTACATATTCTACTGAATCATAGGAGGGCTGAAGAAACGTAGAACTCTGAGAAAAATTCCTAGAGTCATACTATAAGAGGAAGCCACCAAAGAAGCTGCTGCCTGTCTCTGAACAAAAAGCTGCCTACAAAATCAGAAAGCTGCAGCTACAGCTGCTGACTCCAGAATTATACTGGACATGCAACGTTTTAATTTTTTTATCGTCTGTGTCCCTCTACTACAAAGTCAGTTCAAGAAGTCAGGAATTTTTTTCTTTGTTCACTGCTGTATACACAGCACTGAGAATGAATCTTGACTTGTAGTAGGAGTGAATACTCACAATCATAGGTAGCACTCACCCACTAAACCCAGCAGGGCTGATGTTGAATAAACCTTTTAACTAAATGGAGGGAATAAACATAAGTCATGAGAGATTTATTTCTCTGTTTCATAGTCTGTAAGGTCAGTTGGTAGGCTCAATTTGCATTACTACAAGATTAAAGAAAAGAGGAAAAGTAGAGAACAACAGAGAAAGAAAAGATAAATCCTAAGAATGTACATTTTCAACATCAGAAAAGTAGAAGTTCGGAAAGTTAGAAAAGAGAAAGTGGTTGAATGAAACTTGCTCAATAAGAAAAAAGTTTCAGAACTAAAGGGAGACATGATTCTGCAAATGTAGAAGACCTACTGAGTACTGAACAGAAAAAAGAAAAATATGTATATACATAGATATATCATGAAATTTAAGGATAGCAAGGATGAAGAGAGGATTCTAAAAGCTTCCAGGGAGAAAGTTCAAGTACTCCGTAAAGGAATGAGAATCAGGCTGGCAACAAACTTTTGAGTGAGTATTAAGATACAAGAAACCCTAAAAGTTCCTAGGAGAGATGACTTTAAACTTAGAATTCCATTTTTTTGTTTTGTTTTGTTTTTTTGGTTTTGTTTTGTTTTGTCCACACAGGGTCTCACTCTGTTGCCCAGGCTGGTGTACAACAGCCCAGTCATGGCTCACTAAAGCCTTGACCTCCTGGGTTTAAGTGATCCTCCCTCTCTCTCTGCCTTCTGAGTAGCTGGGACTATAGGTGTGAGCCACCATGCCAGCTAATTTTTTTATTTTTTATAGGGACAGGGCCAGGCATGGTGGCTCACACCTGTAATCCCAGCACTTTGGGAGGCCGAGGCGGGTGGATTATCTGAGGTCAGGAGTTCGAGACCAGCCTGGTGGACGTGGTGAAACCCCGTCTCTATTAAAAATACAAAAATTAGCCAAGCATGGTGGCGGGCACCTGTAATCCCAGCTGCTTGGGAGGCTGAGGCAGGAGAATCACTTGAACCCAGGACACGGAGGTTGCAGTGAGCCAAGATCACACCATTACATTCCAGCCTGGGAGACACGAGCACAACTCCACCTTAAAAAAAAAAATTAGAGACAGGGTCTCACTGTGTTGCACAGGCTGGTCATGAGCTCCTGGGTTCAAGCCATCCTCCCTCCTTGGCCTCCCAAAATATTGAGATTACAGGTGTGAACCACCACGCCTCCTGAACTTGGAATTCTATACCATGCCAAACTATTGATAAAATATGTGGACAGAATGAAAAAGAAAATGAAACACAAACTTTTGAGAAAGCTTTGCCTCACTAATATTCTTTTTTAGGATGCTTCTTGAGAATACAGGCCAAGCAAACAAGGGACTTGTTGAAGGAAATGGAGTGGATTGGGTCTGTGAAACAGTGGAACAAATTCAGAAATGCAATGAATGCAACTTCCAGGATAGTTAGCAACAGGAAGCCTGCCTATACAGATTGAAAGACTTCAGCACTGTAAAAACTGCCTGTAGAAAAAAAAGGAATTCCTGGATTTGCTAGTATTCTGGAAATGTTAGAAGAACCTAGTCTAATGCCATAAAGGAAGACAATTCAAGACAAAGTAAAAAGGCAATTTATAATTTAGTTGAGTGGGGTATATGACAAGAAGCTATACCAAAAAAACAAGTAGAGACATAGAAGGTAACTTTCCCGGACAGTGAATACTGTTTTCACAGATGTGGCATAAATATCCTTTACTGATTTTCAAAAATACCGTCCACCTATAGGCAAAGCAAGAATTGTTTAACTATAGTTACACAACAGGTTGTAAATGTGAAGCATGATAGTGTGATAAAGGAACCAAAGATGAAGACAAGGGTAAGGGATACAAAATTCTTATCTGGGAAAGTGAAGAGATATTGTTTATGTTGAAGCAAGAACTGTGAGTTTAGTTATATTATTTAAAATTGCAAATGTAATAAGTGGAATGCTAACTAGTGATATAATTTATTAGCTGTTATGAGTAGGGAAAATTTGTGGTGGCTTAATGTAGTTAAATCTTTATCTCTCTTGGCAGGAAGTGAGTATGCAACATCTAAGATTGAGACATCAAAAATTCACAGCATGAGCAGATTGTTTACAGATAGGGTAACTAAAAACAATGAGATTAGTGTGGTTGCCTCTCGGAAACAACCTTGGAGGGAATGGAAAGGGATGGCTTGGGGGCCTGTTGCTTTTTGCATTCAGCCCCCTTGAGTTCATTTGTTCTTTCATCTAACAGACACTTACTGTATGCCAAAAATGTGCCAAACACATGTAAATGAAATGACTCTACTGAAGATTTGGGGAGATGAGATGTTTTCTGTCACCACAGTGCCAGATTTAAAATTGAATATTAGAGAGACTTGTTCTTAAAACTTTTTGCTAGGCACTTTATGCCAACCATGTTGCTACCGTCTTCTCTCTGTTACTCTTATATTCTCATTCTCTAACAACTTTTTCAGTCGTCTCACACCCATACACAGTCTTGTTTGTTGGTGTTATGGGGAACTCACAAGTGGAGCCATAAAGGAGAAATATGACCTCTCCTATGTTTCACCTCCAGTGGGGTTGACGGGAGGTCCCAGGATTTCTGTGAAGGGAATTTGTGGTTTTGAAGTTCCAGACGGTGACAACTGGAGCAGCAAGCCTGATGAGCATATTGAGCAGACTACTAAGAACAGGAATGAAAAACAAACAAACAAACAAAAACAACACCCTTCTCTTTCTCACCTATACCAGAATAGTGGTTCTCAACCATGACTGCATATTAGAATCACCCAAGGAGCTTTTAAAAACATCAGTGCCCAGGCACCACCTCTTCCCCTTTTGACGCTCTTCTTCCAACTCCCACCACTACCAAATAAATTGAAAATCTAGTGAAGGGACCTCAGTGCCATGATTCAAATCATTAATAAAAAAGTCACCTGCAGTTTCTGCACAATTGATTGAATTGGGCAAAACCAATTAGAGCATTGAACCACTTTGTCAACGATTTTCAACGTGATATTCTAAGGAAGAGAACTTGCTCCTTAGAATTGTGCATTGGCTGTTCCTTCTGCCTGAGACACTTTCCCTTCCTATATGCATAGCTAACTACCTCACCTTCTCAGTGAGACTGACCTGCCCTCCAGGCCCCAAAATGGTACTCCCAAGCTCACTCTGCTCTACTTTCTTTTTATCATAGCACTTATCAGTGTCTAACATAGAATTTGCCCACTTCTTGTACCTATTGTGTAATGTTTGTTTCCACCCACTAGAATATAAACAAATATGATCGGGTATTTTTCATTTCGTTCACTGATGAAACTTTAAGTATCTAGAACAATACCGAACATGATTGGGCACTCAATAAATACTTGCTGAATTTCAGTGACCTCTCAAATAACATTAATTCATTATTTCCATGAAAGATAAGTGTTTACCCATGTTATGTAATGTGTTTGGAATGTGCTAGCATTACACACTTGCATAAAGTTTTTTGAAGAATTATATATCTCACCAGGCAAATGTTCTGTACCCCTGTGAAGCCTGCTGGATATCTGGGCTGTCAGAAGATCTGGGCTTTAATCTCATGTTGTCTGTTTAAATAGGTATATAATACTGATCAAAGTACTTCACTCCTCTCAGTGTCACTTAGGTTATTTATAAAAGAAAGAGGTTGATATAAATGAATTCCAATTTTTTTTCCTCTACTATTATATAGTACTTTGTGACCACATATGAGCTTGAAATGCAATAAAATGTTAATTTTGTGGCTTTTATTTTCTTCTGAAAGCAATTAAAACATGCACCTATCTCCATATTTCAAGTACAATTTGCTACAGTAGTTAAGAGCTATCCCCTTTGGAATCAAATTGTCTTGATTTTAACCCTTGATTTACTACTTATAACCTCAGTATTTTTTCTATAATTTTATTTATTTATTTGATTCATTTTTCTATAGCGACAGGGTCTTGCTGTGTTGCCCAGGCTGGTCTCAAATTCCTAGACTCAAGCAGTCCTCCTGCCTCAGCCTCCCAAAGGCCTGGGATTACAACAGATGTGAGCCACTGCGCTGACCCTTATCTCAGTATTAAACAAGTTATTCAATTCTCTGCCTCAATACCCTCATCTGTAAAATGAATATAGTAATATATCAATTTCAGTAACAATTTTTATATTTATTATGAAATTAAATTAGATAACTCGTACAAAAACATTTAATACATTGAATGATTCATGATAAGGCTAAATGATTGTTAACTTTTTATGAAATACCAACTTTAGTAATACCTTCTGTTTACATGCGTTTGTGGAAATAAATGATGACCAATTAAATGAGGAAAGTAAAGGCTATTCTGAGCTTGCTATAGCAAGGGAGTCAGCCATTTTCACTGGCATTTTGGCAGACAATCAGAAGCAGGCAAAAGAGTGAACAAGCTTCTGGGATGCCCTGATCAGAGACTGTTGGCATGGGGGTGCTGGATACAGGCAAACACCAGAAGCAAAGCATCTATGTGATTGATTAGGGTGCATATTCGGCTTTCTCTAGTTGATTCTACGTTGGAAGTGTGGACAACAATTAGGGAAGCTGTCAGTTATTAATCAAGTCCTAACGATTTGGGACTGATGGTTTTGTTTAGCTTCCTGGTTTTTCACTAGAGAGAGCAACCTGGCTTCCTGCAATTCTGACTTGTATCAGACTGACTTTCTGGACTGTTTATTGTAGATAAGGGGCTTGCTTCCCTGGACAGGTTTTTTAAAGGTTGTTGGTCAAAGTTTGATTTTTATATATGTTCTGGCCATTGTCCATTTGCATATTCAGTCTCTCAGCCTTTATTAGCAAAGTTATTAAGAATATTCACCATTGGAAAATTGATTATTTTCATTTTATTTTAATCAGAATTTGATTTAAATATTGCTGTATGGTTGGTGCTGTATAAACCTATCTAATCAGTATTTTGCAAAGTGCATTACCTTCCCTTAATCTGTTTTATCTTTTTTTAAAAAACGTTAGAATAAATACAACTTGGCCAGGCACGGTGGCTCACGCCTGTAATCTCAGCACTTTGAGCACTTTGGGAGGCCAAGTTAGGTGGATGACTTGAGGCCAGGAGTTTGAGAGTAGCCTGGCCAACATGGTGAAACTCCATCTCTACTAAAAATACAAAAATTAGCTGGGCATGTTGGCACATGCCTATAATCCCAGCTACTCAGGAAGCTGAGGCAGGAGAATCACTTAAACCTGGGAAGTGGAGGTTGCAGTGAGCTGAGATTGCGCCACTGCACTCCAGCCTGGGAGACAGAGCGAGACTCCGTCTCAAAAAAAAAAAAAAAAAAAAAAAGAATAAAACTGTTCTTTGTATTTTTGATGTTCTTTTTACCTAATCATCTTCTTCAGTGCTAATTTGTCCTTTAAATCAGGGAAAATTTTAAGATGCAAACTTATATTTGGAAAGGGACCCATTTTCCACATTTCACCCCAGAGTCTTCAGAATTTAAATTTATGCCACTGAATAGGATGCTTTTTATAAAGACACCGATATTATTTTTTTTCCATTTAAGTATATTTTTGCTATTTTGCCCTTTATTCTCTTTTAATTTTAAAAGACTAGTCTCCCCAGTCAATCAAAGTTTGTATGACCTAGCAGTTCTTGCATATGTATAGTATGTATATTCATTGTTACATGGCTTCTTGATTTGAATATTAGTCACAAGAGGTATTTAACAAGTAACAGTGATTTATTGGAAGACTCTCATTCCTGTTGAACATCCACTACAATTTTGCATTTATTCTCTATAGAATTGAAGGAACTGTAATGCCAAATATACCAAATACAAGGTTATTTGCAAAGAAAACATGAATTTCCACCATTATATTCTTGATACGTTTCTATGGTAGGAGAGTAATTATTAACTTGGCATTTTAAGGTATTTAAATTGTGAAACTCTTTTAAAAATAAGATAATTTTCATTTATGTAATAGTGATATTATCAATTACATAGTATTACTAGAATATCCATATTTTTCCTTGTTCTGAGACTAAAAACAGATTTTATAAGTACCAGAAATCATAGCTTTAATTATAAATGTAAATTATTTTTAAAATTTTGTTTTAGAATATGTACCAGTCATAACACAGTTAAAATAATGATTTGATTAACTAATTACCTGTTACTATAACTAGAATGTTTGAAAAGTCTGTCTTTTTGGGAGACTGCTAAGAAATGTGCTTGTGTGTATTTTTATGTTAATTTAGTAGAATTCAATGAAAACTCTTGCTAAGTATGCTGGAAATTTAGTGTGGCATCCAGCGCTCAAAACTAGAGTTAGCAATCAATTTCCAAAAAAGGGTGTAAAGCGTATCTAGTCTTCTATGTGCAATTCCAGGGTGGCAGGGGAAATTAGTCTTTCCTGTTTAAAAAAACATGTATGTAAGAGTTAATCTCCAGAGTTAAGTAACAAAAGACCACCAGAGCTGTAGATAAACTAATGAAAGAAAAGAGATTTGAACTCTATCCATTTAAGTATTTTTTTTTCTCATGAGTATATATTTTATTTGCAGAAGGATTCTATTTGGCTCCTGTACAAATCTGCCTACTCTTACCATACAGCCTTGTTCTTTCATTGTCATTGTATTCTTTCCTTCCTTACAAATATTTATGTCAAAGTATCTTTACAACTAAACTATATCCTTCTTTCTCTTCCTTGGCTTACGGATTTTCCTATTTGTTGTGTCTGGCTAATACTGTCTTACAGTGATTCATTCATTTCCTGAAGCAGATTATAATCTCCAACTGTAAATTCTTCTCCAGCAGGGGTTTGATTTGGGCGTTCTTGTTATGTACTCAGGATATGGAATCTGAACCATAGGGTAGTTTTACATTTGCCCCTGCCTAGGCTGATGGATTTCACCATACCTGGACCAGTTACAATGCAAACATCTCAGTTTAGGATCATTCCACAGTTACCCGCAGGCAGAGGTGCTGGCTTCCAGTGGGTGACTTCTTTTCCACCCAATATTTTAGACAGGGGGCAAAGCTTACTTGCAGTTTTCTAGGCAGGGTCAGTGGCTGAACTTCTTCCATTTCATGGGATGGTCAGCCCCTTACTACTCCTGGTTGTATGCAGGGAATTTAGTTTGGAGATTTTCCTGTCAATTTCAAGCTTGACATTACAACCAAATCTTCCATTATTATATTTGATCCATGTTTTTGTAATGAGAGGAAGAGGTCTTTCTAATATCAGCTTGTGTTGATATGTTAACCTACAATTCACTTATTTATTAAATATTTGCAAGTCTTTCTAATCTTTCATTATATTATTGTTTCTTAGGAGTTCTGATTGGATTTATTAATCATTTCCTATTAATTATAATAACATTTACTTGTATCATGGATACAAAGGTGATAAGTAAAGAATTTTTTGTTTCCCCCCCCTTGAAATAGTTGGCTCAGTTTAGTCTAATATTATGTGGTTTCTAAATGACCATCATTCCTCGGGCACAGTAAAATTATTTTTTTTCCAAAAGGATCAGGCCAGAACTTTGAACTTGAAATCACTACTGGTATGCATAATACTTAATACCTTTATTATTATTTGGCATCTAGTTACAGCCAGTGAAACCACTTTAGCAGAATCATTTACATTTAATTATTCATTACTCAGAGTCAGAATTCCATTCCATGAGAGTAGGACTAGCAAAAGCCAAGAAAGTTCTAAATAGACCGAACTGTTAGGAAAACCAATACATTTGACACTGACACATGGAACAAAGCAGACCTATTTTTAAATCTGAATTAAGTAAAAGTGGACACAAGAGTTTTGGCTTGCAATAGAAACCTAGTTACCAGAATTGGGACACAAGGTGGACAAAGCCATGCTTGAGCTAAGTTTAGACATACATGTCACAGCCACAAGTTACATGAGTCCAATTAGTTAAATATTCTTAGAGAAGTGGTATAGCCCATTGGAACTGATCCATTGTCTTACACTCTCTCTTCAGTCCCCTACTTATTCATTCCTTTAGATATGCATTCTTTCCTTCCAGCATGGCCCTCTGGTTTACTCCATTCACATGATGCAGAGCACGCAGGACTGCCAGGGAAACTTGGTGTAAAGGCAACATGTAGCAAGAAGTCTCCATTACTATAACTTGTCTTTCTGGGAACAGCTCTGATGGCTGCTTCCCCTAGCTCCTCTGCTTCTTTAGTTCCAGCTTTTCCCTGATGACCATGATCCAGCTTCTTCCTATTTTAGATTTCTATCTGGGACACTCCTATAGCTATGGCCAACCCATCCTAATGGGCTTTATTTGTTCAACAAATTTCTTAAATTGAATGGTGGCCTATAAACTCTGTGTAATTCATTTACATAGAAATGCGTTATGCTTCTTAGCTTCATCTTATGAAGACATATTTTATTGCCAAAACCTGGATTAAAATAGCATTACAACTTTATTAACTATTTTTTATTTTTATCTTGAGACAGAGTCTCGCTGTGTCACCCAGGCTGGAATGCAGTGGTGCAATCTCAGCTCACTGCAACCTCTGCCTCTTGGGGATCAAGCAATTCTCCTGCCTCAGCCTCCCAAATAACTGGGATTACAGGTTCATGCCATCATGCCCAGCTAATTTTTGTACTTTTAGTGGAGATGGGGTTTCACCATGTTGGCCAGGCTGGTCTCGAACTCCTGACCTCAAGTGATCTGCCCACCTTGGCTTCCCAAAGTGCTGGGATTACAGGCGTGAGCCACTGCACTTGCCCTGTTAACTCTATCGACAGAAGAAAATATTATGTTCTTTTTCCCTCAATAGTCTTTTGATTACTTGGAAAGTATTGAATTTCTGATAGTGTCCATACAGTCACTACTCTGATTTTAATAATGTGTTAACTTGAACATTGAAAGAGAAACTGTAAATCTAATGCAAACATGCAGAAATTACATAGAAACACGTGTAGAGCTTACCTGTCGTATATATGTAAATTACACTCTCTGGAAAATTAGGAAGGATGCCACTGTTCCCTTCCCTGTCTTTGACTTCCTAGCCTACCTGTGCAGGTTAGGATTCCTTGATAATATGCTAACTCATGCTCGTTGAACAAATATTTTCTTTTCTGTTCATCTCGGTGTCTGCCTGTTTATCTTATTCTGCCCAAATCCCATTGTAGAAGTTATGCCCTTCACCAAGAATACAAGCCCTATGTCTTAGCATACTCTACAATGTATGTAGTCTGTTTTAACTATGGCTTACCCCCTTACACAACCTTCCAGCAATCCTGAAATCCTAGTAGTTACATCAATACACCAAGCTATTTCTTGTCTTGAGCCTTTGTGCCAGGCATCCTTTTTTCCAGGAATGCCCTCCTTTTTATTATGAGGTAGAATTCCATTGTATGAACTGCCACAACCCATTTACCAGTTAAAGGACATTGGAGTTGTTTCCAGTTTGGGGCTCATAAATACAAATTTTAAAAACTAAACATTTGTATACAGGTCTTTGGGTAAATATATATGTTGTTTTATTTGAGGAAATGCCTAAGGGTGGGAATGCTGAGTTATCAGCCAAGAGTATGTTTACCATTATAAGAAATTCCAAACTCTTTTCCAAGGTGCCAATATCATTTTCCATCCTCACCAACAATGCTTGATAGTTTCAGTCACTCAGTGTCCTCGCCAACACCTAATGCTAGTCACTCTTTTGATTTTAGACATTCTGGTGATATGTAGTGACATCTTATTGTGGTTTTAATTTGCTTTTCATGAATTATTAATACTGTTGAGAATCTTTTTGTTTTGTTTTGTTTTTGAGATGGATCTCACTGTGTTGCCTAGGCTGGAGTACAGTGGCACGATCTTGGCTCAGTGCAATCTCCACCTCCAGGGTTCCAGCAATTCTCCTGCCTCAGCCTCCCCAGTAGCTGAGATTACAGGTGTCCGCCACTACGCCCAGGTACTTTTTTGTATTTTTAGTAGAGATGGGGTTTCACCATGTTGGCCAGGCTGGTCTCGAACTCCTGAGCTTGTGATTTGCCCGCCTTGGCCTCCCAAAGTGCTGGGATTACAGACGTGAGCCACTGCGCCTGACCGAGCATCTTTTTCTGTGCTTATTTGCAATTCATATATCTTCTTTAGTGAAGTGGGTATTCACATCTTTTGCCCATTATTGGATTGTTTGTTTTTTATTGTCTTGTTTTTTTGTTTGTTTTTGTTTGTTTTTTTGAGACAGGGTCTTACCCTGTTGCCCGGGCTACACAGTAGCCTCACAAACTCCTAGGCTCAAGTGATCCTCCTGCCTCAGCCTCTTGAGTAACTAGGACTATAGGCACACGTCAACATGCCTGGCTGATTAAAAAAAAAAGAAAATGTTCATAGAAACAGAGTCTCACTGCATTACCCACGCTGGTTAGAACGCTTGGCCTCAAATAATCCTCCTGCCTTGGCCTCCCAAAGCATTGGGATTACAGGTGTGAGCCGCTGACCTGGCCAGTTTAGTAATTCTTGAAAAATGAATTTTATTAGGAAGAGACATTGTGGCTTTATCAAATATCTGGAGTGGGGTTTTTTTGTTTTTGTTGTTGTTGTTGTTGTTGTTTTTTCTTTTGAGACAGAGTCTTGCTCTGTTGCCAGGCTGGAGTGCTATGGCATGATCTCTGCTCACTGCAACCTCCGCCTCCCAGGTTCAAGCAATTCTCCTGCCTCAGCCTCCCAAGTAGCTGGGACTACAGGCGTGTGCCACCACACCCAGCTAATTTTTGTACTTTTAGTAGAGGCAGGGTTTCACCATGTTGGCCAGGATGGTGTCGATCTCTTGACCTTGTGATCCACCTGCCTCGGCCTCCCAAAGTGCTGGGATTACAGGCGTGAGCCACCATGCCCAGCCTGGAATGTTTTTAAAACATTTGTTCTCTGGCGTGAACCCGGGAGGCAGAGCTTGCAGTGAGCTGAGATCCGGCCACTGCACTCCAGCCTGGGCGACAGAGTGAGACTCCGTCTCAAAAAAAAAAAAACAAAAAAAAAAACCTTTATTCTCTATAATTTTCAAACATGTTTAAGCTAATAACCCTCTTCCATTAACATATATTTAATTTTCTACTTTAGAAGTAATATATGGTTATTACAGAAAATTAAGAAAAAGGGTATATATTTCTGTAAAAAAAAGGAAATGAGTCCAGATGTGGTGGCTCATACCTGTAATTCCAGAACTTTGGGAGGCCAGGGTGGGTGGATCACTGGAGGTCAGGAGATCGAGACCATCCTGGCCAACATGGTGAAATCCCATCTATACAAAAAAATACAAAATTAGCCAGGTGTGGTGGTGCATGCCTGTAGTCCCAGTTACTTGGGAGGCTGAGGCACAAGAATTGCTTGAACATGAGAGGCAAAGGTTGCAGTGAGCTGAGATGGCGTGACTGCACTCCAGCCTGGGTGACGGAGCAAGACTCTTTAAAAAAAGAAAAAAAGAAAGAAAGAAAGAATAAAAGAAAATTAGAGATATAAGAATCATACTGCTAAATGTAACAACTGTTCATACTTTTGTATATTTCCTTCTGTAATATACATATATGTACCCATATAAACATATACTAGATATATATACACATACTTTCAAAATTTGGCTTTTATTAATATTCTCTTAAAATCTTATTTTAATAATTTCCTAATAGTTACACTATTGTTTTATATCATAACATATTTAATTATGTTCCTTCCTGTTGAGCCTTTAGGCATAAAACATGGGATTTACTAACTTAAACATCTAAACCAGGTAAGTCCCATTCTGAACTCTTTTCTTTGTGTTTCTTTGTTTGTTTGCTTGTTTTCTCTTTTTTGAGACAGAGTCTTGCTCCGTCCAGGCTGGAGTGCACTGGCGCGATCTTGGCTCACTGCAACCTCCACCTCCTGGGTTCAAGCGATTCTCCTGCCTCAGCCTCCCAAGTAGGTGGGACTACAGGCACGCATCACCACGCCCAGCAAATTTTTGTATTTTTGTACTTTAGTAGAGACGGGGTTTTACCATGTTGGCCAGGATGGTCTTGATATCTTGACTTCGTGATCCACCCGCCTCGGTCTCCCAAAGTGCTGGGATTACAGGCATGAGGCACCACGCCTGGCTCTTTTCTGTGTTTTTATCCCCCAGTGTACTACAGGTTTGGGTTGGCTCAGAGTTGAGGTCTTTTTGTATCAAATCCAGTTTTCCACTGAGAAAACTAGATGGTCATGGCCATATCTCTATCACAGTTCTCTTCCTCCTCTCCAAATATATGGCCAAGGTCTAATAAAAAACTCTTTAAATGAAAGAGTGGAAAGCAAACCATGTTATGTTCTAACGAATGTTACATCCACAGATTATATTAGAGATCAGGCTCCTCCCTGCTTTAAGAGAAGTAAGGAATTCATTTAAGGTAAGTTATTTCTTATCAGAAAAACAAGTTCTTTATCTGGAATCACACAATCTTTAAATGAATTAAAGAATTTGAGTATGCAGTGTTGTCTTTCTGCAGAGAATGTCTTAAGAAAAACTAATTTGTTCTGAAAATGGAAACATGTAGACGTGGACAAACAGCTAGAAAAAAATTTTTAAGAAAAATTTAAGACTCATATTTCTCTTATATATATATTTTAAAAATCAATCTCATAATTATGTAAATAAGACAGAGCTTCATGGCTAGCTAAGCTACATCAGAAATAAAGCAATCCAAATGAAAATTTAGAAATGTGGTTGGTAATGGGAGCACAAGGGGCTGGATGGGAACGGGAGTGAGAAGGAAAGCTCACAACAGTCCATTCCTAAAGCCCTCAGCAAGGACTCCGCTCCTCACTGAAATGGGGGAGGGCTCTACCCTAGGACACAGACTGGGTTTACAGCAAGGACACCTAGCCACTTCCAGATATCTCAAATGTCCCACAGGCTTCTTCCCTAGATGAACCTTTAATGAGACCTCGGATAATGTGGAAGTTAGAACAGTGAACTACATCTTGAGATTGTTGTCCCAGAGGTATTATGTTAATTTAGTGAAAACAGCCAAAAGCAGGGTTGAGTGTGTGACTGGCATGATTGTCAGGGGTCAGTGGGTGAAAATAAGGAAGAGGGCACATACTAATAATTAACACTTCTGGAATACTCATCAAACACTTCTAATTATACATATTAATCCATGTAAGCCTCACACCACCAAGGAAATGTTTTTATTATAAAATATATTTTATTCCTAATAATAACAAATCATGTTTGTATATCATTGGACATAAACGAAGCCAAGGAGGATCTAATTCTTGAGTTACCTTCAGATAATAGAGTGATAACAGTATTTTTTAAAGGATGGGTGGATTACTACTTAATGCAGAATAAGAGGGTGCAGCCTGAACAGCTCAGAAAGCGACCAGGCTTCTCATTTACATTCTGAGAGCAGGTGGATTTTTGCCTTCTGAGCTTATTACTGGTGAGTGATTACTTTTTTTACCTTCTATATTTAGTGCCTTCCTAGGATAGTTGCTTCTCCCAGACTAGTTGCTTCTTTTAGAATCTTACCTGGCTATTTATCTAAAGATTGGACAAGCAGTATAAGCCAGAAGCAAAAATGTTGACTTTTCTTTTTACTTAAACAAATCAAGGGATTAGAAAATGCTATTTCCTGGGAAGTGAATAGAAGCACACACTTTGCTTGACCACTATCCCAGAGTGCTTTACGTATATTAATATATTTAATCCCTGACACAACCCAGTGAAAATCTAGTATAAGGAGATTAAATCACTTACTCAAGATCACACAGTTCAGAAATGGTGAAGTCAAGATTCCAACCTTCAAAGTCTGGACCCCCAGTACACTCTAAACCACTATACTCTGAAAACATCAGTGCCATATGCACCTAGTCATGTATAGTTGGACAAATCACTGCATATCTCAGTTTCTCTACTTTTCCTCCCCGGATTTACCTGCCTTAGAAAATTGTTGAGCATGGGAAATGATCTTATATATATGAACCTGTATAATGCTACAAGATACTGTTTTAAGCATAAATATCTAGCAGTTATGATATCTTCCTTGATGATGATGTTATGTTACTACTTTTCACTACTGTTGGAACTCCCAGAGCTGACTCTTTACATGCCTTTTTCAGAGTGTATGTTTTAGGACAAGATGGGGTCAAGGGACAGTGAACATTAGACAGCAGTCAAGAGGAGTTTGGTTATGCCTGTTGGTTGACTTGGTGCTGGTTTGTGGTCTGCTTCTCCACTGCTTTTTATTTTAAATCGGTGGCTGCTACTGCAACTACCCTGGTACCTCTGACTGCCATGGTTCTTGCACTGCCACAGATTAGGGACAAATGTTGGGGAGAGATTGTTAAATGGTGAGGATAAGGGGATAGAGTGATCACTCTGAAGTAGGGCTGGAGGCAGTATAGTCCAGTGAAAAGTAAAATCACAGCAGTAGGCATGCAATTAATAGAAAAATCACTTAAAAATTAGCCAGAATATTAGGCTAGAGAAAGAGGAGAGAAAAAGTATCTTCCCTTCTTCCTAGTCCTGTGACTATTCAGTTAACACAACAGTTCTGAGACTAGAAATGAATTATAATAAAATAATAACCAAACCTCCTGCCAGACTAGAAGAAAGTATAAAACCTTATGGTTCACATTTTTCACTGATCTTAGAATTTACAACTTTTGATTAGCATCCTGATGATGTTATTTTAATTTTAGATATCTTAGTAAATACAACTCCATAACTTAGGTAATTCTTATTAAGAACTAGAATTGATTTTTGAACACCTAAGAAAAAGCATAAATCCAATAAGCTGGCTTAAATAATACTTTAATTTTTGCTATTTTTAGTGTTATGCTCTTTGTTAAGCAAATTTTATTTTATTTTTATGTATTTATTTATTTTGGAGACAGGCTCACTCTGTCCCCCAGGCTGGAGTGCAGTGGCACAATCACTGCTCACTGCAGGCTTGACCTTCCCTGGCTCAAGCAGTTCTCCATCATCAACCTCCAGAGTAGCTGAGACCACAGGCATGCACCACCACAACTAGCTTTTTTTAGTAGAGATGAGGTTTTGCTCTGTTGCCGAGGCTGGTCTCAAACTCCTGAAATCAAGCAATCCACCCGCCTCAGCCTTCCAAAGTGCTGGGATTGCAGGCGTGAGCCATCACGCCTGGCCTAACAAATTTTAAGATTCTTTTGTTATTCACATGCTTACTGCTGTGGCTTTATTTATTTTATTTTATTACTTCTTGTTGTTGTTGAGATGACATCTTGCCCTGTTGCCCAGGCTGAAGTGCAGTGGCACTATCTTGGCTCACTGCAACAACCTCTGCCTCCTAGGTTCAAACAATTCTCCTACCTCAGCCTCCCAAGTAGATGGAACTACAGGTGCCTGCCACCACACCTGGCTAATTTTTGTATTTTTAGTAGACACGGGATTTCGCCATGTTGGCCAGGCTGGTCTTGAACTCCTAACCTCAGGTGATCCCCCTGCCTTGGCCTTCCAAAGTGCTGGGATTACAGGTGTGGGCTACTGTGCCCAGCCTATTTTTGACACTCACTATGGTTTTGGTTCTTGGAGATTGTCAGATATAACACTGAACAATTGAAACTTTTTTTAGATTGTACAAATAGAACATTTGCCACAGTCAAAATGTGAAGAAGGCATACTATTTCTATTTTGGAAAATTTCTGCAGAACGTTTTTCTAAAAGACAAAGCGTGTTTCATTGTTTACTTAAGCCATAAAGGTCCCATTTATATTATTTGAAGGAGGGACTGTAGGGCTTGGGAAGTATGAGGTATTTGAAGCAAAGAGGAGTTTAAGAAATAACTCAAATGGTTAAGATTTCCAACATGGAGTTTCTTTAGTGATTTCACCAATCAGTTGCTATTTCTAGATGGAAATGGTTCTAATAATAATGCAGGCTTTTAGCATTTGATTATATTTTAGACAAAATAAGTTTAATACCAAAAAAAAAAAAAAAAGTTGTCATGTGTTAGCTGAGTTACATTTAAAGATCCTAGTATTTTTACTTATAAGCATAGTTCTTTCTGCTTCTGTGGCCCTCGGCTATGTGAATATGGTGCTTATTTGCTTTATACTATATTCCATTTCGTTAACTCAACAGAGAGCAGACTGCCAACTGCAAAGTAAATAATGCAATAAATGGTTTGAAAATATACCATGTCAGTTTTTTACAGCTAAATTAAATATATGACTACAGGTTCACAACCCGTTACCTGAAACTTTAAAAAATAAATTTTGTTTGTTTGCTTTTTGTTTTTGAGATAGAGTCTTGCCCTGTTGCCCGGGCTGGAGTGCAGTGGCACGATCTCAACTCACTGCAACCTCCGCCTTCCAGGATCAAACAATTCTCCTGTCAGCTTTCCGAGTAGCTGGGATTACAGGCACCCACCACCGCACCCAGCTAATTTTTGTATTTTTAGTAGAGATGGGGTTTCACCATATTGGCCAGGCTGGTCTCGAACTCCTGACTTTGTGATCTGCCCACCTCGGCCACCCAAAGTGTTGGGATTACAAATGTGAGCCACCATGACCGGCCAAAATTTTTTTTTAATTCAATAGTTTTGGGGGAACAGGTGGTTTTTGGTCACCTGGATAAGTTCTTTCATGGTGATTTCTGAGATTTTGGTGCACCTTCACCCAGGCATTGTACACTGTACTCAATGTGTAGTCTTTTGTCCCTCATCCCCTTTCCGCCCTCCCCCAAAGTTCCCGAAGTCCATTATATCATTTTTATGCCGTTGCATCCTCATAGTTTAGCTCCCACTTACAAGTGAGAACATCTTACCTGAAACCCTTGAGGTCACATGTTAAAAATGTTTCAGACATTTTAAAAAACATATGCTACCTTTCATCATGCATGTAATACTCCATCAGGGTCTCAGGCAGCACTCTCTAGTCAAACATAGTGAATATATTTGCAATAAAAAATATATTCACATTAAGTGAATTAACTTCACATCATTTCTGGTAGATTCTGCTGCCCAATAAGCATACACTAAATTTACGAAAAATTTAGTGTTCAGAATTCTTGTATTTTGGAATTGTAAAGAAGGGACAGACTATAATGATGTCACAAGGCATCTAAAGCTGCAAAATATTATATTCTTCTCGTTATAATTTATACTTATGTCCAAAACAAAATATGTATTTTTAAAAGCAAAATAATTTAAGAAGAGCAATGTGTCATGCTTATCCTTTTTAACTA
The DNA here is from genome assembly GCF_008728515.1 of Papio anubis. Taxonomy (NCBI): domain Eukaryota; kingdom Metazoa; phylum Chordata; class Mammalia; order Primates; family Cercopithecidae; genus Papio; species Papio anubis. The sequence continues at coordinate 85,326,729 of NC_044983.1, read as the reverse complement.
ATGTCCTTCTTAGAATCAACAAAATAGTCTAATTATTGTATATTGTAAATTTTGTATATTATATATTTTAAATATTGACATTTAAAAATCTTGACATTAGGCTGGGTGTGGTGGCTCACGCCTGTAATCCCAGCACTTTGGGAGTCAAGGCAGGTGGATCACCTGAGGTCAGGAGTTTGACACCAGCCTGGCCAACATGGTGAAACCCCGTCTCAATAAAAACTACAAAAAATTAGCCAGGCGCACTGTAGTCCCAGCTACTCAGGAGGCTAGGGTGGGAGAATTGCTTGAACCCAGGAGGCAGAGATTTCAATGAGCTAAAATGGCACCACTGCACTCCAGCCTCGGTAACAGAGTGAGACCCTGTCTCAAAAAAAAATGGACTTTAAAAAATATTACTCTTTTGTAATGTTTCTAATTAACTCAAAGTATAATACTAAATTGATACCTATCGTAATTTGCTTTACAAATACATGATTTATTATAAACAGTTATCTAAAATTTGCCTTTAAAACTTCAGCCAAAAAAACAAAGGAGGAATAGATGAAATAATATTGGCAAAATACTAGTAATTGTTAAAGCCAGGTGGTAGGGGTTTACTATATCATTCTCTATTTTTGTATATGTTTGAAATTTTCCATAATAAAAGTGTTATAAAAACATGAACGAACAATTTCCCCTTTAGCAGTCGTAATTACCACATAATTCCTTCTCTTTGAGCTCAGATTTTCATTCTACTCTCCCTTTATACTGTTATCTTAATGTAGTTTTTAATCTTGAAAATGTTATTTTGATCACCCTATCATACTTTTCTGTAACAATAATATCCATATTAATTGAATTATAAAATGACATTTTGTGATCCTGAAGCTCTGAGTGTTAAAGTTTCTTTCTCGAGTTTTCAATGAAATAATACATTGGTACATAAGAGAAGTATAGTATATAAAATGTATGCAATTATTAGAAACAAAAGCTAAATTTTTATTGGAATTTCACCCTTAAGGAGATGGGTGGATCTATTTTTTTAAATTTCAAATTAGGATAATTTTACCTTGATGAATATTACTAGCTGCTAGAATGAGACAAGGTTCAGCATAAATTCCATTCTTACTTTTTAATATGCATATTTTACATCCTGAGAAACTGTGCTTACATATATAAGTAGATGCAAATGTAAAAAGTTTTACTGTAGCTATGTCATTTTGAAGTCTTTCCAAGTTATGCATCAAAAAGAAAACCCACATAATGACTTAAGTTATTTTTTTCTCACAACTCTAACATGTAGTTTTAAGAAAAGGAAAAAGTTATTTTTAATATATGTCAGCTGACATAATAGATTATGTCCTCCTCCAGTTCTGCTGAAAGCAAAGAATTGGAAAACCCAGCTGGGCATGGTGGCTCATGCCTGTAATCCCAGCACCTTGGGAGGCTAAGGTGGGCAGATCACTTGAGGTCAGGTGTTCGAGACCAGGCTGGCCAACATGGTGAAACCCCGTCTCTACTAAAAATACAAAAATTAGGCAGGTGTGCTCCCTTGAACCCAGGAGGTGGAAGTTGCATTGAACTGAGATTGTGCCACTGCACAATCTGGGTTGACAGAGCGAGACTCTGTTTCAAAAAAAAAGAATGGGAAAACCCCTCACTTGCAAAGATTATTGTTACCCTATCATTAGAATAATCCACTTTCTCAACGCCAACTTTACTACTTCAGATTTTCCTTTCGTTTTGTATGCTGGAGGTGTTTATACTTGAAGCATTATAGTAAAGTTCAGGATGATTGAGAAATTTGCCTTTCTTTTGTAATGAGGGAGATGAGCCATGGTAAAGATCTCTTGGGAAACAGTTCACATGAAGATAAAGTCAAGATCTGGCAAATGATTCCCTTGAAATAGCTGTGACTTTCCGTCTTACTCTTCTTGTCTTAAAGTGATTTTTCTTAATACAATAAGTTGCAAAAGTAATGCAGGCTGCTTGGGAAAAAAAGGTCAACTGAAATAGATGTTTATAATGTCATTTCCTAGGCCAGGTACCATGGCTCACATCTGCAATCCCTACACTTTGGGAGGCCGAGGCGGACAGAACACTTGAGCCCAGAAGTTCGAGACCAGCCTAGCCAATATGGCAAAACCCTGTCTACAAAAAATACAAAAAAATTAACTGGGTTACTACAGGCGTGAAACACCACACCTGGCTACTTGAGAGGCTGAGGCTGGAGGATTGCTTGAGCCTGGGAGGTCAAGGCTATACTGAGCCAGGATCTCACAACTATACTCCAGCCCAGGCAACAGAGTGAGACCCTGTCTAAGAAATGATAATAATAATATATCTCTACCCCCAAATATGAATTTAAGTTTAAAGATTGCTCAGTTAGAGATTGGGTCAAAGAGCCTAGTCAGTATTAAGAGCAAACCAAATATAAAATTAAAAGATGTAAAAGGAAGAACAGAGGATCAGCTTTAGCCATGAACACAGAAGAGTTCTTCACAGTATGATGTGAGTTGACAGGGAAAAGTCCCCAAATATTTTTTATCCTTAAAAAATTGAGCTAAGTTCTAAGTGTTCATGCTGGGGGTTAGACAGTTTATTCCAAGTGGCTAGGTGGGGGTAGAAGATGCAACTGTGAATGAAGTGAGCAAATACTGTAGAAGCCAGCCAAGGTGTAAACTGCAAATAGGTGGAGGGTTCACAGGTTACCCAAAATCAAAGGGAGCAAAAAGTGAACTATCAAACTGAGGCTACTGAACTGAGAAGCTGGGGCATAGAGAATTGACAGGGGCAAGTGAATTGGGAACAAATAGGAAATGAATGGGAATTCCAGTGGGTAATTTATCTTCTAGAATCTGAGTACTCGTCTAGACCCTAGAGATCTCACAGATACTTATTTGTATCTTACTTTCATGAGTGGCCTGGGCTATGGCACATGGATAGTTTGTCCTGACTTAAAGTGCTTCAGTAGAAGAATCCTAACAAGAGTTTTATCCCTTTGGTTTAAAGGATGTGAACAGAATTCTGTTAAAGTGTAAATGTGCCTGAAATAATGAGTTATCAGATCCTTAGCAAGAGTGACACAGAAGCCTTAAAACTAAATGTATAGTAGTGTTTCTGTCATTTGTAAAAACTTATTGTACTCTTCAAACTGATTGAAATTTATTGTATATAAATTACGCTGCAATAATTTCAATGAGAAAGTCAGGTAACAGAAGATAGCATCTTCAGATTGGAGGAATTTTAACTGTGAGACAATCGGACTAAATGGTTTGCAACTCTGTCTCCTTAACTTGATCTCCTTGAGATTTTTCTCAAATCAATTTCTATCCATGCAACACGTTTAGGAATGTATTTCTCTCACTTTTAAACATGTTTCTCTCAGGCCGGGTGTGGTGACTTACGCCTGTAACCCCAGCACTTTGGGAGAGAGAGATAGGCCGGTCGCTTGAGCCCAGGAGTTCAAGACCAGCCTGAGCAACATGGAGAAATACAGTCTCCACAAAAAAAAAAAAAAAAAAAAAAGCAAAAATTACTGAGACACAGTGGCATCTGCCTATAGTCCTAGATACTCACGAGGGTGATGCAAGAGTATCACTTGAGCCCTGGTGGTCAAGCCTGCAGTGAGCTGAGTTAGTGCCACTGCATTCCAACCTGGGTAACAGAGCAAGACCCTGTCTCAAAAAAATGTACAATAAAACATAAAATAATAAAAGTTTATCTTTTTTACTTAAAAATATTTTTATGATAATAGTTGAAAATTAGTAAATTTTACCAAAATTAAGATGTTTCTTTACTTTTTCCTGCAACTTTCCCTCAGATGTAACCTTTTTTTTTCTTTTTCTTTAATTTTTTTGTTTGTTTGTTTTATTTTAAAAATAAAGACAGGGTCTCACCATGTTGCCCAGGCTGGTCCTGAACTCCTGAGCTCAAGTGATCATCCTGCCTCAGCCTCCCAAAGTGCGAGGATTACAAGCATCAGCCACCACACCTAGCCAGATGTGACCATTTTTAACAATTCAGTTTCTATCCTGCTATACCTTTTGTTGTAAAATACAGACATACATTATTTTTTTAACCATATTGTATCATAACTAACACATTATTCTGCAACTTGCTTTTTTATCCAGATATCCTTACACTACTTGTATATCTACTTCATTATTTTAAAAGTGTGAATTATATTCTAATGAATATGCCACAATTTATTTAATCAGTCCCCAACTGATTTAATTTGTCCTTTTATAATTTCAACACTGCTGTTAAGAATATTCTCGAACATATGGCTGGGCACAGTGGCTCATACCTGTAATCCCAGCACTTTGGGAGGCCGACAGAAGTGGATCACCCCTCTGAGGCCAGGAGTTCCAGACCAGCCTGGCGAACATGGCGAAACCCCTACTCTACTAAAAATACAAAAATTAGCTGGGTGTTGTGTCATATGCCTGCAATCCCAGCTACTCGGGAGGCACGAGAATTGCTTGTACCGGGGAGGTGGAGGTTGCAGTTAGCCGAGATCGTGCCTCTGCACCCCAGCCTTGGTGACAGAACAAGACTTTGTCTCAAAAAAAAAAAAAAAAAAGCCGGGCGGAGGCTCACGCCTGTAATCCCAGCACTTTGGGAGGCCGAGGCAGGCGGATCATGAGGTCAGGAGATCGAGACCATCCTGGCTAACATGGTGAAACCCCCTCTCCACTAAAAAATACAAAAAATTAGCTGGACGTGGTGGTGGGCGCCTGTAGTCCCAGCCCTCGGGAGGCTGAGGCAGGAGAATGGCGTGAACCTGGGAGGCGGAGCTTGCAGTGAGCCCACATAGCGCCACTGCACTCCAGCCTGGGTGACAGAGCCAGACTCCGTCTCAAAAAAAAAAAAAAAAAAAAATTGTCAGACATACATCCTGGCCCACTTGAGTTAATATTTCTATAGGATACATACCAAGAAATAGTCCCAATAAGCCAAAAGGTATTTGTATCTTGACTTTTTAAAATAGGTACTGTTTTATAGTCCCAAAAATAGTAATACATATTTTTTTAGGTACTAATTCACACATCCTGGCCTCCATTGTGATGTTTTGAATTTTTGTCTCATAATAAAAATGGTATCTTACTTCAATTTGCCATTCTCCAGTCACTAGTAAGATAAAATGTTTTAAATATTTACTTAACTATTTATTAGCAATTTGTATTTATGTTCCTAGACTTGCCTGGTCATACCTGTGACTATCATTAGCCTTGTCTGTGGGAGCGATTTGTTTATAAGGGATATATATGAATTGTTTGTCTTACATGTTGGAAGTATTTTCTTTAGGTCTTGTGTCTGTAATCTGGAGATCAGAATTTTGCTTGGGTACAGAGGAGAATTAGTTTTTAGTTACAAATTGGGAATGTAATGATTAAAATAAACTATAAAATGCTTCAAAGTTAGAGCGACCTAAGTTTGAATTCTCTCTGCCATTGACTGCCACTGTGATTTCACTCTAAATACTTGGCCTGAGATTCAGTTTCATCTTCTGTTAACTAGGGATAATAATACCTACTGCATGAAATTTTTATTTGATATGATGTGTGTATTTGGCCTGATTCTATAGATACTTAATAAATGAAAGCTTAAATTATTTTATTCTATATTTTTATTATTATATTCTCTAGAACCTCCAGATCTTGCCTCATCTTAATTTAAATCCAGCTGTTGTTCTGACAATTAAAGAAACACAGTTTTAGAAAAACTATGACGTATTAGTTGTGAAGGGCATGAGGGTGAATCTGTTGTAAGTTCTCCTTTACTATAAATACCTTTTAAAAGGCAGACTGTTTTTTGTTTGTTGGTTGGTTGGTTTTTGTTTTGAGACGGAGTCTCTGTCGCCCAGGATGGAGTGCAGTGGCGCAATCTTGGCCCACGTAACCTCTGCCTCCCGAGTTCAAGCTATTCTCCTTCCTCAGCCTCCCGAGTAGCTGGGACTACAGGCGTGTACCACCACACCTAGCTAACTTTTTTATATTTTTAGTAGAGACAGGGTTTCACCATGTTGGTCAGACTGGTCTCAAACACCTGACCTCAAATGATCTGCCCAGCTTGGCCTCCCAGTGTGTTGGGGTTACAGGCATGAGCCACCGCACCTGGCCAAAAGGCAGACTATTTTAATGTCAAAATATGTCATGTTTAACTATTACCTCAATAATATTATACTTTAACACTGCTGCTATAGCATTAAGAAGCACATTATCATCAACAAATATTTCTTATGCACCTAATTTGCACAAGGTGAAAGATGTGTGTAAATTTATATTTAAGTAATCTTTCATAATATGAATGCTTTAATAAGTTTTTGTATTTTATATTACCCTATTTTCATTTCCTAATATATTCTATATGTAATATAGAATTTTAAAATATTTTAATATAATTTAAAAATTTTTAACTGTTTGGCCACCATCACACTTCACTGGTTTGTAAATTTATATAACACCTTTGAAGAGTAATTTGGCAATACACTGTGCTTTGTTGGATCTAAAACGTCTTTGATCTTGTAGGGGCAGCAAAATTCCACCTCCGTCTTCTTAGGGTCCCAGCTGAGTCCAAGAATTAAATTGACATAAGACAGATCAATAGGAGAAAAGCATGCAAAATTATTTAGTACAAGTTTTAGGTGGCACTGGAGGTATCATAAACAAAGACCTGAAGAAACACAGTCACTTACTTATGGATAAAGAATGGTAAGTTATGAAGAAACCATAAATTATTTGGGGAGATAGAAGAGTTAGTTTATCACGTTATGTGTAAACTTCTCTTGCTCTTGATTTCTTGTGCTCGAGGATAAAGATGTTGCATCTTTTACATGGGAATCTCATCTGCTGCTTTCTTGTACTTGAGGATAAAGATGTTGCATCTTTTACATGGGAATCTCATCTGCTGCTTTTAAGAAACAGCACAAAGATCAGAGTACACCTACTGTTTTTCCAGTGCCTTTAACTTAAATAGTCAGTATTTTAACTACATTTTCCTACATCGGGAACTTCCCTAGAAGTTATTAAAAAGCTGAGTCACTAGCTGTGAAGATAAAAATCAGGTGAGTAGCAAAATATCTGCAAAGGGAGAGAAGAACATTAATTGGAGCAAGCAGAAGATAACAATTCTAAGTATATTGTCCCAAATCTTAATGGATCAGTCTTAGTTATGAGAATAGTTCAGTCCAGTTAAGCAGCTGTATCTCATTTTAGGAGGCAATGTTGTAGGTGGGCTCCCATCTAAGTTAGGCCTCTAGATGATGTGAGCAAACAAGTGTTATATAGGAGGCATTTCTTTGGGGGGTAGAAAAAAAGGAAAAGTGTAATAGTTGGAGCAAGTTGTAAACCCAATTTTTGAGTCCAATGGGCAGTAAGTTGAGAAGATGTTTAAATACTGGGCTCTAAGCATCTTTAGATAGAGGAGTGAGGACAAGTAGTGGCAATTGTGATGAATTTCCTGGTTTGTAGTCTGAATATCTCTGCTAATGCCATTGGGTGTTCTGATGAACTTTCTAAGTGATCTGTATAGCAGCAGGCATGAAAGTTGTTCACACATGATCTCATAGAATGATTTCTCTGAAGTTTATATCAGGTTGTCCATTTCAGCTTTCAGGGTCTTAGGAAAAGGGCAATTTTAACTTTTTAGTGATTTCAAGTCAGAAGGATGGGAGAAATTTGGAAATATTAATTTGGAGAGTTGTAGTCAAATATTAGAGGAAACTAGTAATATGAGTATTTTGAAAATAGTAATATTAATAACAAATATAGCTCAAAGAAGGTTAAATATAATTTATTATTTAACAATGCATATCATGTACATTTAGCATACCAAATAAGCCTAGTTTAGGATCTCTCTTTTTAGAAGGAGAGAGGATAAATGCTTTTGAGACATTTCAGGATCCCATTTTGAACACTTCTGGTCGGGTGCAGTGGCTCGTGCTTGTAATCCCAACACTTTTGGGAGGCTGAGGCAGGTGGATCACTTGAGGTCAGGAGTTCGAGACTACCCTGGCCAATATGGTGAAACCCCATCTCTACTAAAATACAAAAATTAGTTGGGTGTGGTGGTGGACACCTGTAATCTCAGCTACTTGGGAGGCTGGGGCAGGAGAATCGCTTAAACCTGGAGGCAGAGGTTGCAGTGAGCTGAGATTGTGCCACTGCACTCCAGCCTGGGCAATAGAGTGAGACTCCCTCTCAAAAGAAAAAAGAAAAGAAAAATTTGATTTCAGAAAGTTGTCAGAAGTGTCAAAATGTTTAAACACTTGATTAAAGAGGATCACAATTAACTGTGAAACCATACCAGAGTAACAAAAGATTCTAAAGGCAAATATGGAAACCTAAAAAAGGTTGTAGGGAAAAGCTTAACTTCTTTAACAGAGAGGGCTCAGTTTTTTAAAATTGTTGAGACCTTATAAAAGACAATATGAAGCACAAGAAATTATTCTGAAAAAATACAAAATCTTTGTTTTGTAGGCAAATTATTTAAAAGGTAAAATGATTTTATAATTTTCTTATCAATGTCAGACTAATCTCCAAGTAAACTTTGTTCTTTTAACAGAGAAGACCAAATTCTAGTTTTACATCAGTTTACTCCTTATATTAAGGCTTATTCTAAAAAAACTTGTAGTAAATTCATTCAATTTGCTCAGCTTGATTATATAAGATTTCCTGTTTTGTTCTCTTTTTGACTTTCTGTATTCTTTCAGTTTTTATCTTTTATTCATTGATTCTTTCTGAAACAACCTTTGAAATACCTCTAAACTAAAGCAAAATTACTCTTTCCATAACAAAAATATATCTTTCATATCTTATAACTTTTCTTACCAAAAATATCTTATTTTCCTTGTGTACTTTGTATACAAAGTTGTTTCCCCTATTATTTCTAGTAATTTTGAGTATATACATTAATTAGATTCTTAACTCCTAGTGACTTTAGTTTCTAGCGAGAACTCGGAAGCAAGCATTGTCTTTCATAAATCAGTGAATATATTATTTCTTAATTTATGGAAATAAATGCTGTCTTACAGCACAATTTGTCAATGTGGCACAGGATATGTTTATTAATAGACCCAAATATGTTTTGTTCCTCTGTAACAGTAAGTCAAACATAGACAAACTTATTTTCAGCAATTAATGTTTGAGTATTATATTTTATTTGGAAATGATCTAGACATTCCATGAATATCCATCATTTCAGTTAATATAACTTAAGGTTTTAAGTCACTGAAAAGATTCTGGAAACTATGTTTAGGTAGACATGGCTTATAAAACATATCAGTGTTGAAAAGTTTATTTATAAACTGTTCTATTTACATTTACATTTATTAATTTACTTTAACAATTATACTTGAATTGTTTGTGAACACTTCATGAGACATTACATATCATCATTAACTTACTGTTTTACTGACCGTTTTTATCCTTATCTATATATATTAGGCAAGTATTAAACACTATTGAAGTAAAGCACCTACAAAGTTAAACATTCAGCCTTTCCTTTTTCTGTTTTACTGTCATGCTCGACATACATTAGGTAATTTACTTTTATTGTACATTTTATTCTTATATTGAATTTATAATTTTACAATCATACATATGTAAGATTTTTTATTAGTAAATCCAGGTAGAATAAGTTGTATGCATTATATTTAATGTTGACAGTTCTGAAGGTATGCCTGCTTTAATTAAACCACTAACCTTAAACTAGCTTTTTTTTAAACCAAGGATTATCTCAGATCTCATGACCTTAAAGAACATTTAAGTTAGTTTTTATTTGTCCTGAGATAATGCTTTATGTAAGCACTTATTTTCTTGCTTTAAAACATATCTTCCCATAGGTAACAATAGGACAGTTTTGGTGGTATTTTTCTTTGTTTGTAGAATGAGAGCTATCCATAAAAATACTTTCAGTTAAAAAAAAAAAAAAAAGCAAATCTACTAAATAATCATACCTACTTTAATTATGACTAAAAACTATTAAGCTTTTTTTATGGCTTAAAATCAGGAAGTCTTTTCATCTTAAATGCAAGAATGTGTTCCAAAGAGGGTGCAAAAGATGCAGTCCACCTCAAGATCCAAAGTTACTCCTAAAAATAGCCTGAGAAAGCCAAGCCCTCCATTGTTAACAAGGCATGGAAGGTTGAGACAATTAAGACAAATTCTCCTGAGAGATGGCATGGTCAGTCACTCTAAGAGACACTTTGTATTTTTGACACCATGCCAGTGGGCTAGCTGAGCCGCCTGATGCAAGCTTAACAACTTGCACCCCCAATGCCTGGCAGAGAGCAGAGATAATATTTTCACTAGTCACAAAGCTGAGCTCTCAAGACATAAAATAAAAGGAGAATCTTACTGTGAATTTGCTCCTTATAACAAATAATACAAAAGAGAAACAAGGAAAACAAGGACCATTCCTGAAAGTGTGGATCAATGACCAAGGAGTAGCCAGATCCAAATTCAAAAGGGTCACAATTCAAAGAACTGATTTTTCTTCTGCCAATCTGAATTTGGAAAGGAAGGAATAAGGCAAATTTTTTTGTCTTCCTCTCTCAACCAGACACTATAGACAGAGACCCAGGATAACTGACTTTGTTAAGAATTCCTGCCTTCTGCCAGCTTTTGTCAGTTCTCCTAGGATCACCTCCTCAGGCTCCAGAGCAAGTGGAGCAACCCAGTCTTGTTTGCTTGTTTGAGATGGGGTCTTGCCTTGTTGCCCAGACTGGTCTTGATCTCCCAAGCTTAAGTGATCCTCCCACCTCAGCCTCCTAAGTAGGCATTCCTGTCTTTTAGATTCCCATCTTTATTCCAAGAAACCGTAGAAATGGAAAAACTCTACCACCATCCTCTTAGGATCCTGGCTGAATCTGAAAATTAAATTGACATAAGATACATCAATAGAAGACAAGCACACAAATCTATTTAATACAAGTTTATATTGCACTGGCATCTTCATAAAGACATGAAGACCTAAAGAACCAGTTACGTGTCAGTTACTTACATACTGAATTGGACAAAGAATAATTGTGAAGACGCAACTAAATTATGTAGGGAGCTTCAAAGATAAGAATTCTTTTAACAGGTCTGTATATAATTCTCTTGGTCTTGACTTATTTTCCTTGAGGATAAGGATGTTGCATCCTTCACGTGGGAATTTCATCTTCTGCGTTTAAGAAACAGCACAGAGTTCAGAGTGATCTTTTTGCACCTGCTGTTTTTCAAATGCCTTTCACCTAAATAGTCAGTAGTCAGAATGTCATATTTTTTTAACTCCTTCAATTTTAAGATGCAACTTTATTTATCACTAAGGAAGAACTAAAGCTGCCTGTACTTTAACACAATAATTTCTTATTTATAATATTTGTTTTATACTTAGTTATTTTAGAATTCTTTAGACATGAATTTTTATTATTTATATTTCTAATGCATGTATAAAACAAAAAATATAAGCAAAAAACTTTATATTAAGAATCCAAATCTCTGTGTTACTCTTTTATTGGAGTTGTTTGTGTCCACATTTCTCTAAATAATTTTGTCTCCTGTGCTATCAAGGATAAAATGTTATGTCTTTCTTTCAGTGAGAGTGGCTAAATCCCAGTATGTAAATTTTGAAATGTGTGTTCTTGATCTTGCCAGAAGGATGTCAATAGAAATTTCTCAGGGAATAGCCAAGACTGTTATTTCTTCTTCAAATGATCCCCTGTAGAGTTTGTGAACCAAAATGTGGAGGGGTACTGTGATCCAGTTGTTGCTACCAGGTGTACCCACTGAGTTCACACACACAAAGGCAATGAAAACTACTGCCTAGCCAAAAGTGAAATTTAACAGCATGGGTTGGTTGTATGTTGCATTACAGATTCAGAGATTTTAAAATTTTTTAAAAAGTGCATCATAGAAGTAATGAAATACAGTTTGTAATGTTAAATAAAATTTTCAATGACATAGTTTGATCTTCTTGCTAGCAACCATCTTTTGCTAGCAACAAAAGATTCTTAGAAACAATCTTTTTTTCAGTATAATTGTAGTAACAATGTTACTTATATTTGAAAAAATATATTCTGTATGTCTGACTATAGGAGAATGGTTAAATAAGATGGGGTAGATTCACATAGAATTCTAAACAAGTGTACAGATTTGCATGGTTTCAATTATATGAGTTAAAAAATGCCCAAGCCTTACGTTTGAAAAAAAGATAGGAAGAAAACATATCAACATGTTATCTTTATCTGTGTTTGGCATGGTTTGGTATTTGTTTTTGCTCTTTACCTTCCAGTATATTGAATTTTAAAATTTTCTTTTAAATATTTTTAATTTCTAAAAGTATATACTACTGTTATTGTTAGTTTTTTTGATGTTGTATTATTATTTAATGAAAACTACAACCCCATATCATGTAATACAGTTTTAGTTATCTAGATTTTCCATTGTTATATGCTGTAGGAATTTAAATACCTTGTAGATAGGAAAATATTTGTCAGGATGTTTAATATTTGTATTCCTTTCCAAGATCTTTAGCTGGCTACAAAGTGTAATTCTTTCTGAAATGTAGAATATAACATTTCATTCTGAAAACATCACTACAGATTAATTAGTTCAACTTCCTTTTTAGTTCCAAGCATTCTCTGTCTCTCCATGATTTAGAAATAGCAAGGCATGTTACTAAAGTATCACCTGCTTACTCCTGTGAATGCATAAACAATACAGACTTATCTAAAATAAATTTTGTCTTTAACTTTCCGATGACATTTTCATGAGCTCAGATCTAGTAACTTCTCTGTTAACATTATCACCTTTCTTGTGTATAACCCTAGATTATATTTTGCAAAACAGTAACCATGTGTTTCAGACAATTCTGATTTCCAATCAGTTATTTTATCCCCATAAGTACATTAATCTCATTTTGTGCCTTGGAAATTCCAAATCCAAAAGCCATTGAAAAGGAAAGAAATATGAGATTTTCTTTGAAATCAAAATACCTAAATTTCTATACTGACTTTGGGGAATGAGGCAGTTTTATGAAGTTTCAGGATTTCAGCAACATCCATATTCAAACACAGATATGGAAACATGTATCAAAGTTTAAGAAGATGTTTCTTTTATTTACACTCTATTATTCACACTAATGTTGCCTCCCATAGTATCTGAAATAACTAAACAATCCTATTTTTCACATATATTCAGTTAAGGAAAGGATGTTAGAATCCATGTGGTACTGGAATATGGGATCATTTGACTTTGTCATCTTACCTTTGTCGTATTATCTAGCAGTGCTACTGGGAAAGTTACTTGTATTCTCCCAAACATGGCTTCCTCAGTTGTAAAACAGTAAAATGATAATATTTACCAGAGCAAATAACAGGCCTTTGGGTGGATCACTACAATTTCCCTCAACTACAACTTGATAAAACATTTTCTCTTTATAGTCTTATCAGTTCATATTCTTTTGTTATTTCACCTCTGATCTAGAAATTCCGGAGAGGGTACAGTCCTTCCAGGCCTTGTGATTCTTCACAGTGTGCTGTGTTACATAACAGAAACATGCCTCCTGAGTAAGATAAAGGTTTCCAAACTGGTTTTGCCAAAAAGTGTTTGGGGATACTTTGTGTGTGCCATCTGTAGTTGCAGATACTGCAAAGTCAAAAACACTTGTAAACATGGTGGTCACGGTACTGTCTTGACTCTTGGAACAGCTGTAGGGAGATTCTTCATAGCCATAACTCAGCATGTATTGCTGCTTTTAAATGTGTAAGAAGTGATTTATAACCTCTAGATAACTAACATCTTATACATTGAGCTTAGGAGTGAAAGTTGTAATAGCTTGTCAAGTTCACTCAGTGGAAATAAAATTTTACTATGTAGTTTTCTTTTAATCTGTATTTTTCTTTGTTGGAAATACGAACTTCCCCAGATGTGCCAATGCCAACAATAGAATGAACAAATATCCAGGACAAGCCGCTGCTGAATAATATTTTGGGTCATAAGGAGTGTCAGAAATCACTCTGATGTCTCTCCATCTATTAGATAAGCCACTGAAAGCTATACTTTACCCAAGTCAAATCATTTCCAGGAGAAAATATTTTAAAAGTGGGAAAAGAAAATGCTTGGTTTTGCAAAATAGTTTACTTTTAATCTTATTTTAGGTGTTCATTGACATTGGCTTCAGGGTTCACATGAATCCACTTTTATTTCAAAGTGTTTCATGCATCTCCTCCAGCACCTCCCAACCCCTAAAAAAAGGTTAAGAAACATTGGCCCCATCTGAATAGGAGCCCCCTGTCTGACTGGGAGTTGATTTTCCGAGTCAGCAGAACCGAGGGCAATTATCTGGAAGTGATGCTGCCTGCATTGGCAGCCTGTACCGAGAGGGCTGGACCCACTTCAGAGTCTGATTATACCAAAGACAAAGAATTGTTGGCATCATCAGTTCCCTGAACAAGCAACAAGTGGGCATTCCATTCCAGGGTGGACCGAGTGACCTCATGATCCTTCCCCAACTGTGAGAAAGTTACTTGTAGCTCAGCTATTAGGAAACAAAGAAAGTTTTATATTTTGTGAAAACTGTAGCTTGACAGAGATTTTTTTATTTGGTCAAAAGTTGTATTGATTGAGAAAAACTAAAAATGTCTTAAAGTACGCTTTGTTTGAAATATTAGATATATCTGTATACTCAAATTTTTTTAAAATTTATTAAACACTTATTGAGCATTTGCTATGTGCCAGGCACTTTGTTAGGTACGCGAAATCCAAAAATGAACAAGACATGCTGTCCTCAGGGAATATGCAGTTTAGTGGACAGACATTTACGTATTAGGTATGTTATATATATATATAAGACAAGTTCAGTCGCTCTGATCATTAGAATAATGTGTACTAACACAAGGAGGTGGAGGGATACAGAGGAAATATCAGGAAGTTAGAATCCCAGAGACCCGGTTTTAAATGATGACTCTATGTATGTTAGCAAGCCATGTGAATTTAAGTTATTTGGTCTCGCTGAGTCTCAGTTCCTCATCTTTAAAATGAAGCTATGACATTTTTCTGATTGTGCTGATGTAAGGATTAGACATACTATTTGTAAAGGGGTTTAGCATACTACCTGGCACAGAGTGAAAGATCAGAAAAGTTGGTCTTTTATTAATGCTATTACTTTAATAACGATAATATTGGTTAGTGACCCCTTCTAGGGTAGGCAAAGTAAACGTTTAGGAAGAAAGTTCCCTAAGCCTTGATTAAATACCTTACTTTTGAAGAAGACATTACTTTTCTATATTTACTAAGGGTAAATAAGGCAGAGCGTTAACTAAAAAGATAGCATAAAGTCAGACAGATATTGTATTTCCAAAAACAAACGTAGTGTCAATGTGTGGTAGTAATGGTTAGAAAACTAGACTAGGAGTTCTGGCTCTGGTTCTAACTCTGCCTCACAGTGACTGAGAGAAGTTGGGCAAACCTCTTAATGGAACAGGGCCAAGGACCTTGGGAGGTGTGGGACCTTGGGAGAGGCCATCAGCAGCCTCAAGCTCCATCCAATCTGAGTGAAATAGTGTATCTGCTATGCAATGGTGTCTACAAAACCAGTTCTCCAGCTTTCTGGTCAGGTTGCCATGCCAATGCCCTACCTGCATGTAAGATCCGGGGCTGCCACCGTCATCCTACTTTTACAATCTCAGTTTCTTCTTCTGTAAAATGAAAATAATGCCAGTCCAACTACTTTAAAAGGTTAGTTGAGAGGATGAAATTATATACATGCAACTATTTAAATAAACAATACCTTTTACTAATGTTTTCAACTCCTAGCCTCCCTGAGTCTATGTCACTGTGGGGTGGGGGCTGCTTGTTAAAAGGGCAGACTCCTGGGTCCCATCCTTGACCTGCTATATGAGAATATTTGAGAATTGAGCCTAGGTTTCTGTGTTTTAACCATGGCCCTGAAATAATTCTTATACACATTGAGTTAGAGATATTTTGCCTCATTCAAATGTGTTATATAGTTACAATTAAAATATTGGATTGCGACCGGGCACGGTGGCTCCTGTCTGTAATCCCAACACTTTGGGAGGCCGAGGCGGGCGGATCACCTGAGGTTGGGAGTTTGAGACCAGCCTGACCAACATGGACAAACCCCATCTCTACTAAAAATACAAAACTAGCCAGGTGTGGTGGCACATGCCTGTAATCCCAGCCACTTAGGAGGCTGAGGCAGGAGAATCGCTTGAACCCGGGAGGCAGAGGTTGCGGTGAGCTAAGATCGCGCCATTGCACTCCAGCCTGGGCAACCAGAGTGAAATCCATCTCAAAAAATAAATAAACAAAATAAAATAAAATAAAATGTTGGATTGCACATGGAAAGGGATTATCCTCAGAACTAAAGTTTGGAAACAGTAAGTGACCTGCCCAAGGTTACTTATGACGTGGTACAAAAAGGACCCCAATCCAATCATCTGTAAATCTAGCTCTCTTTCTACAACATCGAGTTTTTTTAATGAAAAGATTATATGAATAAAAAGAGATAGCCTGATGAAAAAATCACCACTCCATGCTAGACAGTGGCAAGCAGTGGTGGGTCTGAGAGCCTGGCAGGGATGATTCTCTAAGGATCAGACTAAAAACAGCACCTGGTGGAATCTCAGCACCTGGTGGATCTCAGCACCTGGCTGCTACTTCCTTTTTGTGTTCTCCTCTAGAACATGTGTTCCCCGGGGAAAACGAACAAATACTGAGAAAATGGGGAAGTTCTACTTCATGTACTTTTCTAAGACTTCAACCTCAGTAGCTTAACTTCCCAGCACAGATCCCAAACTGTGTGCCTTAGCACCCTCAATGAACTCACAGGGGATCACAGTGTTATTTGTAAATTCCAAGCTGAAAATAGTTCAGTTTTAAAATTAGATCATGCTAATTGTCCTGTAATATTTTTGCGAGGTTGCATTTTCAGTTGTTGCTGAAATAAAAGCAGTTGCTGATAAAAAGTAGTTACCCTTAGAAAAATCCATGTGTAACCAGAAACTGAGGGTGGTGGTGTCTGAGTTTTGAGAAGTTGCCCAATCCCCAGCCAGCACACACATCCCCTCAGTAAGTAATTGAGGCCCTTTAAGAGCAAAATGACAGTATAATTTTTTCTTTTATTTATGTTTCTGATTTTTTTCACATGGCCATTACATTGATAAGACATAAGAATGTATTTGTCAAATTAAATTGGCCCTAACTACCTAATAAGCCTACCTATTAAGTATTTCTTTTGTCTTTTCTCTTTTTCTTTCTTTCTTTTTTTTTTTTTTTTTGAGACAGAGTCTCACTCTGTCATCTAGGTTGGAGTGCAGTGGCGCGATCTTGGCTCACTGCAACCCACACCTCCTGGGTTCAAGCCATTGTTGTGCCTCAGCCTGTGAAGTAGCTGGGATTACTGGCATGCACCCCCATGCCCGGCTAATTTTTGTATTTTTGGTAGCGACGGGTCTCACTATGTTGGCAGGCTGGTCTCAAACTCCCAACCTCAAGTAATCTGCCCACTTCGGCCTCCCAAAGGGCTGGGATTATAGGCGTGAGCTACAGCACCTGGCCTATTAGGTATTTCTTTTGGCCTGAGGCATATGATAAAAATACTGAGACACTAAGGGTATCACAAAGCCATATATTTTGGGTACTTTTGCTTTGGAAGAGGAGTTGGGTGGGGGTAGCGTGGGGAAGAATTTCATTAAAATTTTAAATGCATTTCAACAATTTTTTTCATAGAGAAAACACTCATTTCTTCTAGCATTAGAGGTAGCAGTCAATAAGCTGATGACCCAGACATTCTGGGTCCTCTTAGCTATAACAGAATTACATGGGGCTCAGGTTGCCAACCTGTGCTCAGCTATTTCTTCCTGGCAATAGGAGATAGAATTGTTCCTGACTCATCTGCGATCTATCCCAAACCTTTCCCAACTTCTTGGTATGCACCTCAGACAAAGATTGCTAGATTCAGCTGTATCTGATTGGAGGAAGCAAAAAGAAAAGGAAACACTGCTGTCATTCTCCCCTCTCCTTGCCATCTTCTCAGTACAGATGTAGAGGAATCAAGCTTCTTGGTCTTGAGGTTACTCAACATAGAGATTATCTAGCATTTATTACATTTCTTTTTCTGGGACTTTGTCATTTTACAGAAATCTCTTGCAATATTTTTCAAGAAACAAAAAGCTAGGGAAGAATTTATTTCATATGTCAAGAATCCACCACTGAATGGAGAGAGGCTGCCATGGGTGGGAAATGTAGGGCGCTCAGTGCAGCTATGTAGAGGACGAACACTAACTTCTTGGCTGTCTTTCTGGCTTCTCATTACTATCTCATTTTGTGTGATAATAATGCCTACCTCGGGGGGGTTTAAAAGGGCTTAATATATGTAAAGCAAGTGATAGCACAGTTCTCAGCATTTTTAAAATGTCCAATAATCGTAGTAATTACATATCTTTCGAAGATTAGTTATCAAACTTTCCTGGGCCTTAGCTTTCATGTTGAACTCTACCTTACAGGTAGGTGTATTTGTTTTTGTTTTGGCGGGTGATTTTTTGTTTGTTTGTTTGTTTGTTTTTTTACAGAGTCTTGCTCTGTCGCCCAGGCTGGCGTGCAGTGGTGTGATCTCAGCTCCCTGCAACCTCTACTTGGTGAGTTCAAGTGATTCTCGTGCCTCAGCCTCCTGAGTAACTGGGATTCTGGACATGCACCACCAAACTCGGCTAATTGTTTTCGTATTTTTAGTGGAGAGAGGGTTTTGCCATGTGGGCCAGACTGGTCTTGAACTCCTGGCCTCCTGTGATCTGCCTACTTCGGCTTCTCAAAGTGCTGGGATTACAGGTGTGAGCCACCGTGCCTGGCCAGGTACGTGTATTTGTAATATCAAGAAGCAGAGCTTACGTAATGTCTTAAGCTTCAAGAAAGACAACTTTGTCTCTACCTTCTTCTAAAATGAACTATTTTGGCCACTTGTTGCTTGGCTTCCTGCTGCATCAGGAATGGCCTGGGAGATGGGGCGTCCTATAGACCTCACCCTGCACTGTGGAAGAGTTGGCCAAAAGCCTCCCTTCCCATATGTAGTTCTCGTCCATCCTTGCCCCACAGTGTAAGTTATGGAGAAGTCATCTGCTTTCTTTCTATCTCTGCTCTTCATTACAAATAAATATTCAATGCATACTTTCTCCAGCACATTTCTGGGATATTTTCTTCTGTGTCTTGGCTCACACTCAAAATTTCTCTTTTCCCTTCTCTCTCTTTACTCTCTTTTCCCAAAAGTTATGCATTTTATTCATGATACTTTTTCTGATCCATCCATCTTAATGGATTCTTCCTAATCTGAAATCTCTTCACACTTATAGTCACTTAGCACATATTATATCATATAGTGCAGTGTCTTTCCCATTTTTTTTCTGTTTATAGTTCATCTCCTGAGTCACATTCTCAGCTCCAGTTCTGGCTGTGTCACACGGCAAGTTGGTCTCCTTGAGATTCACTTATCTCAGCTGTTAAAATCCAGGATAACCTGAAATGTCTCTGCCTTTTGTATCCCTGTTGTACAGAGCCTTGAAAGTAGTAAATTCTCAACAAACACTTCAGATTGATTACAAGGGCTCACTGTGTATGTTATATACTTGAAAATGCACAGATGGAAGATACTATATAAAATGTTAGCTATTATTCTAAATTAATTCTATTCATCTGTTGAGTGTGTTATTTTCCTCAAAACTGACTTTGTTACACTGTGTTTTGCTAAAATTAAGTAAAAGCCTCTTTTTTTATATTCTTAGCATATGTTAGATCTAAAGGAAGATATAAAAGATTATTAATCTTGTTGATGAAATGCTCTAACATGCTATCAACTAGAGGGTCAGTAAACAATAACTACTATTACAGGTAACATATATCCAGTGCTTACAATGTGTCAGGCAATGTTCCATGCTCTTTAAATATATTAACTTATGTAATCTGCAAAATAACCATATAAAATAGGTAGCATTCTTATCCTTGCTTTATAGATGGAGAAACGGAGACATCATTTATGAGACTTCCCTAAACTTAGGTCTAATGTGGTAGGCTGAATAATGGCCCCTCAAACATGTTCATATCCTAATCCTCAGAACCTATGAATGTTACCTTACATCTTAAAGGGGACTTTGCAGGTGTGATTAAATTAAGGATCTTGACATGGGAAGATTATCCTGTATGTACTATCCACGTAGGCCCAATATAATCACAAGGGTTCTTAAAACAGGGAGGCAGGAAGATCAAAGATGATCAAAGAAGGAAATGGGCCAGTGGAAGTCAGAGTGATGTGCTTTGAATATGGAGGAACGGGGCCATGAACCAAGGAATGCGTGCCATCTCTAAAAGCTGGGCAAAACAAGGAAATAGGTTCTTCCCTGGAGCCTCCAGAAGGAATGCAGCTCTAACGATGCTGTGGTTTTATCCTAGTAAGACTCATTTTGAACTTAAGGCCTCTAGAACTGTAAGAAAATTAATTTGAGTTGTTTCAAGCCACTAAGTTTGTGGTCATTTGTGACAGCCGCAATAGGAAACTAATACAACACACATATAGTTAGTTCTAAGGGACTTTAGTCTGGAAGTAGAACAGGCTGAAAAATATTCTTCCTGGAAATGCTAAAATAAAGGACTTACTAAAAAGTGATAAACTTAAGGGATTCTAGCCAAACAAAAGAGCTCCACTTGAGGAGTCATTTCCAGACCTTGCTCTGTTACTGGCTAGCTCTCAGATGCTGAACAAATCACCTCAGCTCTTAGAGCTTAGTTTTCTCATCTTTAAAACGAGGATAGTGGCTGGGCATGGTCGCTCATGCCTGTAATCCCAGCACTTTGGGAGGCTGAGGCGGGCGGATCACCTGAGGTCAGGAATTTGAGACCAGCCTGGCCAACATGGTGAAACCCCATCTCTACTAAAAATACAAAATTATCTGGCATGGTGGCAGATGCCTGTAATCCCAGCTACTTGGGAGGCTGAGGCAGGAGAATCTCTTGAACCTGGGAGGTAGAGGTTGCAGTGAGCTGAGATAGAAGCCACTGCACTCCAGCCTGGATGACAGAGCAAGACTCTGTCTCAAAAAAAAAAAAAAAAGGAAGATAGTCTACTGGTGTAACTGGGTCATTTATGTGAAAGTTATTTGAACAGATAATATATACATACTCATAGTACAGAATTGAAAAAGTTTACATGAAAAGTTGTTCTCTCACTCCTTGTCCTTCAAATGTCCAAGTCCCCTTCCCAGAGACAGTTGTTACCCATTTTCTTAAGTGTTCTTCTAGAGATTTTCCATGCATTTACAAAGGTATACATATGCATATTATTTTTATTGCACAAATGATTGCACCTTAAACATACTGTCCTGCACTTTGCTGTGAAAATGACAAATAACTTGGGAATTATTCCATATGATTTCATATTAGTGTATACTGTGACTCATCATTCTTTTAAATAGCATATTCCATTGTTTCTCTTTACGAGACCGTATTTAACATGTCCTCTGTGGAGAGTATAGATTATTTCTGGTCTTTTGCTAATGTAAACAAAGCTACAGCATATATCTTGTTACATGTTACTTTGTATGTGTTTCAGTATATCTATAGAGTAAATATATGAAATTCTGGAGTTAAAGTATGTATTAATTTAAAAGTTTAATAAATATTGTCAAATTATATTCCCAAGTGGTGTATTCTAGTTGTCTCTTGCTATATATCAAACTACTGCATATTTAGTGACTTATTATTATCTCTCACTGTTCTAGGGGTTGATGGGCTCAGCTAGGTGATTTCTGCTTGACGTTTCCTATATACCTGCATTTGGATGGCTGCTGAGGGAAGAGTCATCTGAATACCTTTCCCTCACATGTTAAGCACCTGGGCTAGAACAGCTATGGAGTGAGAACAAAAAGTTTTCAGCCAGCTTTTATTTACCTTAAAATAGGACTTCTCTACATGCCCACCAGCATGTCCCAGACATATCACAGAAGCTGTGAAAAGCCACAGACATAAAGAGGCCATGCAGAGAGGAACAGTGGCCAGGTAATGTCTATGAACAGATGATCAATGACCAGAAGGACTTCTTCAATGCCTTAGCCCTGTGTAGAAAATCCCTAAACTATGACTCATCAGGAGGTGAGGTGACAAGAAGTAGAAACCCTCAATATAAATTTCTGCCAGCCCTGCAGAATAAGGGTTGTGAATATAGCACATTAAATCATGTGGTAGACTTCACTGGTCTACATACACTCTGCTCTAAAATATAGAAATATTTCCATTTATTCAATAAGTGTTTTATTTAGTACATATTTTTTTGATAGTCACTGAAATAGCAGACATGGTTTCTACTTGTGGGACTCTAACAGGCCAGGAATTAAATAAATCATCATACTATCACCTGCTTAGTTACAATAATGAAAAATACCATGAAGGACAAGTAAAAGGTGTGCTGAGGCATTATAACAGAGACCTAATCTAGACCAGGAGCTCAGGTAACCTCTTTGACAAAATGATACTGAGGGAGAGAGGCAGCTTTTCAGAAAAAGTATCCAAAGAGAGGTACACGTTTTACGATTTTGAAGTCGATGAGGACAGTGATGGAGTTGGACTATGTTTCATAAGAAGTTGTTGTGGAAATAACATATTTTTCTTTTGAATTAAAAGGTTTAACCGCTAAAAACTAGAAATTTTAGTTTAGCAAATGAATATGGAAGAAAATAATACAAGTGTCTTGCAAAAAATGCTTCTACAATAATTTTTTAGTGATTGTTCTAATAGCCCAAATTCAAAACTACCTAAATATCCCACGGTAGTGAATTATTTAAATAAATATGGGACAAATACCCAGTAGAGTATTATTCAGCTTTAAAAATGTGTTTGTAGGTAATTGATTAATTGATTATATGAAAAAGAGCTGAAAATAATAATATCCTATTTTATGAAAAAATTTAATACAGAGATGTATGTTGACATAGAAAATCAGATAACTAAGATTACTTCTGAGCAGTAAGGTCATTTTCTTCATTTAGCATGTCTGAATTTTCTAATTTTTCTCCAAAGTTTTGTACCAAGGGAAAAAATGAGAAGAGTACATCTTAATTTTAAAAAGTCATTAAACCTGTAATATTTTGCCTGGATATAAAAAGTCTTGGTGGTAGGGGTCATAAGACCGGGGAAAAGAAGGTGGTAGCTGGGGAGGACTTGTGTCCGTGTTTATATTCAACACCTTCCCTGAGAACAAGAAAAGAGACTTTTTAACTTTCTGCCAAAAGGCAGAATCAGAATAAAAGTATGATGTTATACAGCAGGAAATTCCACTTCTGAAGAAGAGTTTCTCTGGCGGAAGCAGAGACATCCAATGGGATGAGGCTGCCTGAACACAGGGTGGGATCCCCTTCCTGCTATGTGAACAGCACAACTGCCCTAGAAGGCACAGGGATCAGAGGTGGCATGAGGGACTTCTGTGTAGGTGAGTGGTAGACAGCTGCTCTGGAGTTCTTTCCAGATTTTATGTCTGTGATTTCATGAATTTCAACACCTCCCCTCAGGCCTTGCACATAGCCATGTTTGGAGTGTTTTGAGGCTCGTATTTACTGGCTCTTGGCTGGGAAAGTAAAAAGGAATGCCTGGATCTCTTATTTTTATTATGTTTTAACTTCTTCACTAGAAATCAGACTTATGAAAAAATATGTGATGTTATTATTTTAATTTTATTTACAGGCTCATTTGATTCAATTATTCTCGTGAAAACTAGTTCCATCTTTTATTTTTGTTCAAAATCTGTCAGCTCCAGGACGTGGCAAAGGTTTACTGTCTTTTAAACATCTCGTCTAAGCTTTTTAAAGAACAGCTTGAATCCAAAGTTCATGGCTTTTGGCCATAAGGAGTGGCGACAAAATAGAGGTCTCCCTTGCTCCCTTGCTTATAAAAAAAGGCATCTATCGTAACAAGTATACTTATAAGAAGTTCACATGTAATAATGATACAGATTTAAAGGTGGAGAATCTCCTGAGGTTCAGATCTTGTTCCTGTGGTTACTCTGCTGTCTGACCTGCATAGACTCTTCCCCCTGAGATCTCTGTCCTGAAGCATATTTCATGCATCGTGTTCTAATCTTTATTCCTCTGTTCCATCTTGGACCATTGCAAAAAGCATGAGCCATTTTGGAGCTGCATTCAAAGAAGTGTATGTGTTATTTTGACAGTGGCGCCACAGAGACGAACCATTTATTCTTGCTACAAATGGCGTGAAAAGCATGAGAGCTAATGCATTCAGTCGCTTTCAGTTTCTAGGAAAATAATGCTGTTAGTTTCTTTAGAAGCTCCTCGCACACAGCACAATGGGATACAAACTGCTGTTTTGATTGCCAGCAGGGTGGACTCTTTTAGAATACAAATTAAGTGCTGAGCTCCCCCTAGTGACAATAATATAGCTACATTTAAGTACTTTAATACCTTCGCATACTTCGCAATTCAATTCAATTATGTTTAATTCTGTTAAATTCAGTTGCTTTCATTTCCCCTTCATTTTATACAACAGGTATTTATCAAGTCAGAAATTTTGCTAAGGAAACATTTAGTAAAACTGTAATTCTAAAGGATCACTAAAAGTAGAAATTACAATAACTGAAAATACTTCGTGTGAGTACAGCAGAGTGTGAAAAAGACAATATTCAAGCTCTATTAGTTTGCGTTCTTGACTGCCATCTCCTCAGTCTCCCCACTCCACTGCAGCCTCTGGTAACCTTCATTTTACTCTCTGTTTCTATGTGTTTGTCTTTTTTATACTCCATATATAAGTGAGATCATAAGTGAGGTATTTGTCTTTCTGTGTCTGGCTTATTTCACTAAACATAATGTCTTCCAAGTTCATCCATGTTTTCACAAATGACACGATGATAGGGTTTCCACTGTGTGGAAATTTTCTTTATAATTCATAGAAGATTATAGGTCATTGAGTATGACGTTAGCTATGAGCTTGTCCTATTTGGCCTTTATTGTGTTGAGGTACATTCCTTCTATACCTAATTTTTTGAGAGGTTTTTTTCCTAATCATTAAAGGATGTTGAATTTTGTTGAATAACTTTTCTGCGTCTGTTGAGATTATCATATGGTTGTTGTCCTTTATTCTGTTGATGTGATATATCACAGTTTTTTATTTTACTTATGGTGAACCATCCTTGCATCCCAGGGATAAATCTCACTTGATCAAGGTGAATGCTCCTTTTAATATGCTGTTCAATTTGGTTTGCGAATATTTTGTTAAGGATTTTTGCATCCATGTTCATCAGGAATATTGGCCTGTAATTTTCTTTACTGGTCTTTGGTATCAGGAAGACGCTGGCCTTGTAAAACAAGTTTGGAAGTTTCCCTCCTCTTCAATTTTTTGGAAAAGTTAAAGAAGGACTGGTATTAGTTCCTCTTTAAATGTTTGATAGAATTCAGTAGTGAAGCCATCAGTGGAACTTGTTTACACTTTATATCACTTAATCTTCACAACAACCCTATGACATAGTTACTATTTTCATATTATAGATGTCACAACTATGGTACAAAGAGGTTAAGTAACTTTTCTAGGGTCCCACAGCTGGAAAGTGACAGAACTAGACGTTTGAACCCAAGGAGCAGAATGCCAAAACCTTTCCCACTGACCTTTCTTGTTTCCCCCAAATAGTATTTCACTGAGTTCCTTGAGAAACATTTGATTGAATGCTTTCAGTATGCTAGACTTGTGGTGGGTTCTGTGGATACCTTGGTGTGTAGGACTAACTATAAAGATGGAGGCCAATAGATGGTTATGGAGCAATGTAATAGGTGGTGGTAGAAGTCAACATAGGAGCTTAGAGAGGAGACTGACTAGAAAAAGCTTCTTGTAAGTATTGATAACTGACTTCAACTCTGGTCAGTGTGTAGGGATCAGCCAAACAAAAAGCTAAGGAAAGTGCTTTCCAGGCAGAAGCTGGATGTCTGAAGGACTGGAGGCTCTGGAGAGCAAATTTGCTGAGATAATGAAAGTGATCAACATGGTATCAGGGACTGGGAGAAGAGAGGGAAACTGCAAAGCTGAAAAGGCCAACACTGGATATCAAAGAGTCTCTTTCTTTAATATTTTTAATGTTTTCTTGTTTCTGTAAAAATGAAACGTTCATTTTTTGAAAAGGGTTTTCATATTGTATGTATTAAAATAATACATGCAAGTACAAAGAAAAAGATAATAATCATCTGAAATCTTTCATTCTGAGATTACACCTGTTGACATTTTATTGAACATCCAGTAACTTTATACATATATAAACATACATATACCCATATATGTGTGAGTATGTTTACATATGTTTAGAAAGTGGGATCATACTCTGCATGCTGTTCTGTAACTTCCTTCCATTTATATGTCAGTGATAAGAATCTTGGACTTTATTCTGAAGAAGGATAAGTGAAACATTTTAAACATGATAGTAACAATTATATTTGTATATTATGAAAAAGCATTATAACAGCATTGTATAGTAGCAATCTGAGGCTCCTGGTGGCAGAAAGACTAATTAGGAAACTGTTTTGGAGACTCAAGAAAATGATGACATAAACCCAGGCAGTGGCAGTGCGATGGAAAAAGGGGATGCATTCAGATAATGTGGCCGTAAGCTCAGTGGCTTCTGTGGCTATAGAGCCAAGGTTGTCAAGTCGCGGGAGATGAGGGGAGAGAGAGAAATCTTCAATAACTCCCAGGTTGCTGGTTCAGGACCATGTGTAGGTGTTAGTGACACTTACTAAAGTTTACGGTGCCTATGGGATAGCCAACTAGTGACAGCAGGTAAGCATTCAATATGCAGGTGTGAAGCTCAAGATAGAGGTCAGAACTGAAGACAGAATTCTGAACATCATCAGTGGTTAAAACCATAAAAACTGAGGACTTAATAATGGGAGACATCAAAATGTACAGGCCAGGGTGAGGACTTTCAGTAGGGACTTTGTTTGGGTCAGTGTTGTATCGTCAGACATCCCCTAGCACATAGTGGGCTCAAAAATGTTTATGACCAGATCTCAGCTCACTGCAGGCTCCGCCTCCCAGGTTCACGCCATTCTCCTGCCTCAGCCTCCCGAGTAGCTGGGATACAGGCACCCGC
Organism: Papio anubis; assembly: GCF_008728515.1. Taxonomy (NCBI): domain Eukaryota; kingdom Metazoa; phylum Chordata; class Mammalia; order Primates; family Cercopithecidae; genus Papio; species Papio anubis. Next base: position 85,299,618 of record NC_044983.1, on the reverse strand, counting down.
CACCTCGCCTGGCTAGTTTTTTGTATTTTTTAGTAGAGACGGGGTTTCACCGTGTTAGCCAGGATGGTCTCGATCTCCTGACCTCGTGATCCGCCCGTCTCGGCCTCCCAAAGTGCTGGGATTACAGGCTTGAGCCACCGCGCCCGGCCAAAAATGTTTCTTTAATGAGTAAATGAATAATAATAATAAACATTCTATTTCAACATGAACTCTTCTAGTTGTGGCAGCATAATATTCTGTTGAGTATATACAGAACAATTTGCATATCTATTTCCTTATTGTTCCAGTTATCAATGGCTGCCATAACAAATTGCCCCAAATTTTAGTGGCATAAAACAAAACCTATTTTGTTCTGCAAATAGATCCTGTGCGTCAGGAATTTGAAAGGACCACAGAAGAATGGCTTGCCTGTTCTGTCTGGGACCTCAGCTGCGGACATTTGAAGGCTGGTATGACGTAATGGCTAATGCTGAAATCATCTAAAAGCTTGTTTGCTTACATGTCCGGTTCATGCTGGCTGTCAATTGAGACCTCAATTGGGGCTGTTGATGTAACATCATGGGTTTCAAGAGTGAGTATCCCAAGAGAACTGGGAAGAAGCTATATGGCCTTTTATGATCTGGCCTAGCAAGTCAAATGGTCATACTTCTGCCATGGTTACAAACCCACACAGATTCAAGGGGTAGAAACATAGACCGCCACCAGTCAGTGGGAGAAGTGTCAAAGTCAAAGTCACATTGTAAGAAAGCATGTGGGATGAGATATATTGTTTGGAAAAATACACTCTGTCAGAGCTCTTGTACCTGTGTTCTGCACTATTTGTCAATGACCATAGCCTTTTATCTATATCTGTCTTAATCACCATGTCACAATATTGACAACATTAAGTAGACAATCAACTAAAACCCCTAAATTATTCCCAAATGAACTGAGAAGACAGCTACTTCCCTTTCATCTCATACATGCTTTTAAACACAGACTTTGCATTAATTACAATTAAATTTAATTATCATTCAATACATTTCTAATGAGTCTCTGTCATTTCCTGAGTATTGTTCTAGGCAATGGAGATAGGCTGGATATGATACAGAAAATGTTTTATTCTTTCAAGAAGTTTACAATCTAGAGGGATAATTAGAAATTTCTATACGAGGTGATGGAAATTTCTGTTAGCTTACTTTTCTAACCATCAATCACTGGTAAGATACAATTAGCTTTTAGAGTACAGTATCATGAAACAATAATTTAATGGCTTTCCAGACACAAGACATATGATGCCACTGGCATTCCCCAATGTACTAGTCCGATGACCTCTAAAAACAGGAAATGAAATGATTGAGGCATGACTTGTGCTTCATCAGTTCATACTGACTTGGAATGATCACTGCTTCCCTTTTTTCCAACTCTTTTTCTTATTGTAAATATCTTAATAATCTTAAACATCTTTATTAGTGTTTAGTGGCCATTTTTATTTTAATTTTTATGGGTTCAGAACCCCCTAGAACCTCTCTGAAGACATTAAACATACTTATTTCAGCACCTTGTTCTGTGCCCTATATTGCATTTTCTCAGGTTTTAGTTTCTGATTATTGAGGTTGTTGCTTCTCTGTACATCTTCTTCTTCTTCTTCTTCTTCTTCTTTTTTTTTTTTTGAGATGGAGTCTTGCTCTTGTCACCCAGGCTGGAGCAGTGGCACGATCTTGGCTCACTGCAGCCTCCGCCTCCCAGGTTCAAGCTATTCTCCTGCCTCAGCCTCCTGAGTAGCTGAGATTACAGGTGCACACCACCATGCCTGGCTAATTTTTGTATTTTTAATAGAGATGGGGTTTCTCCACGTTGGTCAGGCTGGTCTCAAACTCCTGACCTCAGGTGATCTGACCGCCTTGGCTGTAATCCCAAAGTGCTGGGATTACAGGTATGAGCCACGGTGCCGGGCCACTCTGTACATCTTTTTGGTTGTTTGTTGATTCTTGGTTGTTTGGTCATTTTAATAGACAGGATACTAATTTGAAGATTATTGGTTTCTGGAGAGTGTAAAAATTCTTGTTTGCCAGAACTACCACTCATCCCAGCAATCCCATTACTGGATATATAACCAAAGGAATATAAATTACTTTACCATAAAGAGACATGCATGCAAATGTTCATTGCAGCACTATTCACAATAACAAAGACATGGAATCAACCTAAATGCCCATCAATGGTAGACTGGATAAAGACAATGTGGTATATATACACTATGGAATACTATGCAGCTGTTAAAAAGAATGAGACTGTGTCTTTTGTGGGAACATGGATGGAACTGGAGGCCATTATCCTTAGCAAACTAACACAGGAATAGAAAACCAAATGCCCATGTTCTCACTTATAAGTGGGAGCTGAATGATGAGAATACATGGACACAAAGAAGTGAACAGCAGACACTGGGGTCTACTTTGAGGCTGGAGGGTAGGAGGAGGGAGAAGATCAGAAAAGATCAGTACTGTTGGGTACTTGGCTTAGTACCTGGTGATGAAACAATCTGTAAAATAAACCCCCATGACGCGAGTTTTCCTATGTAACAAACCTGCACGTGAACCACTGAACCTAAAATAAAAGTTAAACATAAATAAGTAAATAAATAAAATAAAAGAATTCTTGTTTGCATGGCTAGAAGCTTAAGTTTGGAGTAAACCAGGACCGACTCAAGCAGCTATGTGTGGCAGAGAGAAGATGGGCTTTTCTTTTAAGATGTGAGTATGGTTTGTTTACAGAATATGCAGCTATCATTAGCTGGTGGCGAGGCCCTAATTCTCTGGACTGAGTGTCCATGTTGAGAATCTTTTATACAGAAGCTCTCACTATGTACAGCCTAGGGCACACATCCGCATTGGACCTTAGGTGGCACGAGGACCAGCTCTGCCTTTACTTGTTGCCTGGCCCCTGCCCAGGGCTTCCTTCTGCCAGTCAGCCTGTTTATTTTGATTGTGAGACTTTTGCAGAATTCTGCTGGGCAATCTTTTATTTTTAAAGTTCTTGTTCATGGGTCTGGATTCATGGGTTGCTTAGCTCTGTTATATTTCAGCATCAATATATTCCAGAAATTCCTCAATATATTCCAATAACCACTTCTGAATTTTCTAAAATGTATTGAGATTAATTTTATTTAATTTTACTCTCCTGACATTTCTATGGGATTTGGGAAGAAAGGTAAATGCATGCATCCAGTCAGCCAGCTGTGTCAGGAAGCCACTTACTCCTTTCCATGGTAACCAATTACTAGAAAGCTGCACTGGGAATCACTGCAACCTTGTCCAGTGTGTGCTTTTTAGAAGATAGAATTTTTTTTCTGCTCTTACATTAGATCATGCTTATATCCCTTCTTTGAAATTCTTAAAAGATTACTGAGAACAGACCTGTGCTGACATGGACAACTCCTTTTAGTACTCTGAAAACTATTTATCTTGAACAATGAAAATAACTAAATGGACTTCATATTCCTCATCTATTAAATGAACTTTGGGTCTTTCTTAAATGTGCTTGTTTTATCTTTTCCAAGTGCTGAAAGTTTTCATTGAAGTTATTTTTCTTGATAGAAAAGAAGAGGATCAGACAGAACTTGTGTAGTTCTAAGTGTTTATTTTCACCTGTTAAACATTGCACTACCATCACTAATGATAAGAAATCCTTCTTGTCTTCATTATTTCTCAACAATTGCTTTCTCAAGTCTAAACTCATTTATTTATTTATTTTTAGAGATGGGGTCTTGCTCTGTCACTCATGCTGAAGTGCAGTGATGCAATCATGGCTCACTGCAGTCTCAAACTCCTGAATTCAAGGAATCCTCCTGCCTCTGCCTCCTGAGTAGCTGAGACTACAGAGCGGCACCATGCCTCACTAATTTTTTGATTTTTGATTTTTTTCTGTACACCGGGTCGCGGTGGCTCAAGCCTGTAATGCAGCACTTTGGGAGGCCGAGGCAGGAGGCCGGATCAGGGATAAGAGATCGAGACCATCCTGGCCCGAACCACGGTGAAACCCGTCTCTATAAAAATACAAAAAAACTAGCCCGAGGCTGGTGGCCCGAGCCTGTAGTCCCAGCTACTCGAGGAGGCTGAGGCAGGAGAATGGCAGGAACCCGGGGCCGGAGCTTGCAGTGAGCAGGATAGGCACTGTACTCCAGCCGGGTGACAGAGCCAGACTCACGTCTCAAAAAAAAAAAAAAAAGTAGGGGATCTCGTTATGTTGCCAGGCTTACCTAGAACTCCTGGCTCCATGAACTCATTTAAAGATTTGGCACCCTAGCATTATTCGTAGAGGTCCAGTCATGACTCTCAATTTGTTTTTTATTTTATACCTCTGCTACAAATTTGTGTACCTGTCCATTTAAAATCTGAGCTTTTGAAAGAACTCTGCACAATGTTCACAGCACAGGGGCATTAAGGCAGAGGGGGAAACTAAAGGTCAGAGAATGAGGAGTGAATCATTGGTGATGAAATACAGGCAATATGAATGGCAAATTATGAAGAATTTGCTGGTGAACCATTTCACATGTAATGGTACCTCCTACTGAGATGGTAGATTCACTGTCACATCTGACCCATGTTGTTGTAACTCTTTTCCACTGGAAGATACATCTGAGTCACCTAGACCAGCAGACATTTTCTCTGACTTCCATCATGTACACGGTGTCCTATAGATATATTCCAAAGCTCTTTCAGATATGCTATTACACGTACATTTCCTTCCCATTTTCTTTTTCTTTTTTTTTCCCCCAATAGGAATGGTGTCCTTAACCTCCCATGTTCATAACAATTTGTTTTTTTTTTTTTTTTTTTTTTGAGACAGAGTCTCACCCTGTTGCCCAGGCTGGAGTACATACAGTGACACAATTGCGGCTCACTGCAATGCCTGCATCCCAGGTTCAAGCGGTTCTTCTGCCTCAGCCTCCCAAGTAGCCAGGACCACAGGTGCCCGCCACCATGCCTGGCTACTTTTTGTAGTTTTTAGTAGAGATGGGGTTTCACCATGTTGGCCAGGCTGGTCTTGAACTGCTGACCTCATTATCCACCCTCCTCGGCCTCCCAAAGTGCTGGGATTACAGGTGTGAGCCACCACGCCCAGCCATTCATAACAATTTTTGAATGAAGGAGGATACCGGTAGCCAGGGGAGAATGGACTGTGCTTTCAGGCATAGCGAAAGGGTTCAGGAGAGGAGGGGAAGTGAGGTCAGCAGGTGGGAATGTGCAACAAGCACCTCTCTCCCTGGTTCTTCTGTAATCACTGTTTCTCTTCTTTGAAACTCCTTCCTGGCTTTATCAATACTACATGCTCTTGATTTCCCTCTTACATTTCCAGCTCTTCTCAGTCTCCTTTTCTGGCTTCTTTTCATCCATTAAAACTTCTAATTTTTTTTAAAAGGCAAAAGCTTGCAGCATCCAAAGTGATATTCTCTATGGAACTTAACATGGAATGTTATTTTTGCCTTGTGAGAAGCACTTTTAGATTATTCAAAACAAAAGCTGAAATTGGAAAGAAATGTAACCAAATGCCTAGTGTAATAAAAAATGTGTTGATGGCCGGGTGTGGTGGCTCATGCCTGTAATCCCAGCACTTTGGGAGGCCGAGGCAGGAGGATCACTCAAAGCCAGGAGTTTGAAACCAGTCTGGACCACACAGTGAGATTCTGTCTCTACAAAAACTAAACTAAAAAAAAAAAAAATTAGTCAGGCATAATTTCACATGCCTGTAATCCCAGCTACTTGGGAAGCTTAGGCAGGAGAATCCCTTGTGCCCAGGAGTTCGTGGTTACAGCAAGCTATGATCGTGCTGCTGCACTCCAGCTTGAGTGACACAGCATGGCCCTGTCTCTATTCAAAGAGGAAATCTGTTGAGATAGACTTTCACAATTCCAAAAATAAGCATAGTTTCCTTAAAGAAAATGGCAGAAATACTCTGGTGCTTTCACTAACCCATTTAAAATCTGCTTAAACTTATTTATCATTGTATTTTAAAACATTTTTGTTACATTGTATTAGTGAACACAATTCAAAATAATACCAACCATTTAAAATAAATTTAGGAAGCTTAACTGGAAATGCTAAGCATTACCTAGATATGTGCAAATACAGATGCTCCTGACTACCAATGGAGTTGCATCCTGATAAACCCATCATGAGTTAAGAATACCATAGCAAGCCCATTTTAAGTTGAGGAATGTACAGAAAGTGAACCACTTTTGAGCTATTGTGAAGTGAAAACATGCAAGTTGAACCATCTTAAGTAGGGGACTGTCTGTAGCAAACAATTATATCCTCACCAAGTCTTATATGTGCATCTTACTATTGACATAAAGGCATTGGATCTAGTGGACCTAATACTTGTGTATATTTTAAGCATTTTGAAAATTTTACTTAAAATGAATTTTATTTTTTACCTTCCATGGGCCGCTTAGCTAGCCTGATTAAGGGAGACAGTCTTGTTCTGTCATCCAGGCTGGAGTACAGTGGCGCAATCTGGGTTTACTGCAATCTCGGCCTCCCGGGTTCAAGTGATTCTCTTGCCGCAGCCTCCCGAGTAGCTGGTACTACAGGTGCTTGCCACCATGCCTGCCTCATTTTTGTACTTTCTGTAGAGACTGGGTTTCACCATGTTGGCTAGGCTGATCTTGAACTCCTGAATGCAGGTGATCCGCCCACCTCGGCCCCACAAAGTGCTGGGATTACAGGCATTAGCCACCGCGCCCGGCCATGGTTAACTTTTTAGAGTGAGTGTTGGGGTGGGAGATGGGAGCAAGACATGGGTGGGGGTGAGGGTGGGGGTTAGAGGGAGGTTGGACTGGTGGTGTTTGTAGCTATAGGCTGTTTCCCAACTTTTGGAAAATATGTTTTTTTTTTTGTTTTTTGTTTTGTTTTTTTTCTCTTTAGGAAGAGGAGAAATAGTCTAAATAACTAGGGAATCCTACACCAATAATTTAAAAATAATTAGAACAAATTCCTCTAATTAAAATTTCGTATGCTTTTTATAATTAAACTAACAAAGAAGTGAAAACAGGCACTCAGACTAATTCAAGTACACGCACATTCGTAGCAGCACTTTTTATAATAGCCAAAAGATGCAGACGACCCCAAATGTCCATCAAGAGATGACTGGATAAACAAATCAGGAGATACATATGTGTGTGTGTGTGTGTGTGTATGTGTGTGTGTGTGTATATATGTGTGTGTGTGTGTGTATATATATATTTGCAGTGGAATATTATTCAACCATAGTAAGTATTAAAACTTTTTACAAAAGTATTCATAGTACAGTATGTATGAATCTCAGAAACATTATGTTAAGTGAAAGAAGCTAGACACAAAAGGTCAGACATTGTATGATTATTTATAGGAAATATCCAGAGTAGGTAAATACTTAGAGCTATAACATAGAATAGTGGTTGCCAGACAGTAGGGGGAGGGAGGAATGGAGACCAACTGTTTAGTGGGTACCCGGTTTCCATCTGGGTTGATGAAATACTTCCAAAACTAGATAGATGTGGTGGTTGCACAACATTGTGAATATGCTAATAGCCACTGAATTGTGCACTTCAAAATGTTAATTAATTTTATGTTATGTGAATTCCACCTCAATTAAAAACCAGTATATAGAACATAAACCTATTTTTTGGAAAATATTTAGACCCACTTTTAATTAGATTAGTTTTACAAGTAACTTGAGAGTTCTTAATAATAAAACACTGAAGGCCGAGTGTGGTGGCTCATGCCTGTAATCCCAACACTTTGGGAGGCCGAGGCGGGCAGATCACCTGAGGTCAGGAGTTCAAGACCAGCCTGACCAACATGGAGAAACCCCGTCTCTACTAAAAATAAAAAATTAGCTGGGCGTGGTGGCACATGCCTGTAATTCCAGCTACTCAGGAGGCTGAGGCAGGAGAATCACTTGAACCCAGAAGGCGGAGGTTATGGTGAGCTGAGATCGCGCCATTGCACTCCAGCCTGGGGAACAAGAACGAAACTCCATCTGAAAATAAATAAATAACAAAACACTGATTTTAAAATCATGTGACTTTGTAGGGTATCTGTATATAAATCCTGAAATTATCTGTCTGCTATAGATAAAGGCCTGTGTTTTATAGCTGGTTAATGTGATGAATAAAATAGCACTGTGAAGCTTCATCTCTAACCAGGACTAGATACATATAGGCTATGAACAGTTTTCAAATATTTTTAAAATACAGTTCTGCTTGGTAACAAGTTAACTGTCCTCCTAACATGAAATGAATAGATTTTTAATGGAAATAAGAGAAACAGCTATCTTGATTTCTTGACCCTTTCACAATAAGCTACGATAAATTATATAAAGTTTATTTTAACAATACACAGCTTAAGACTTGTCTAGCAAGCACAACCCACAGATATTTGAATCTGATACTTTTTATACCTGCAGAAGGTTTATCTATGAAAAGCCTGCAATGATGTGCAACAAAATGTTCACAGTGCTTATTTCTGCACTATGTGAGTTTATTTTGTGATTATCTGTACCTTTTAACTTTTCAACAATAAGTATGTGTTACTTGAATAAAGATATACTTTTTATAATGTCCATGCCTCCATATTTAACCTGCTATTCTTTCTTTGCAATCTCAGATACAGTCTTTACTCTTGAACTTTATTGCCAAGTACCAGGACAAAGGCTTTCTCCTTGCTTCCTGGTGACACTTTTAGGCAAATATCCTCTTTTCATCCTTCAAAAACCTGTTCTCAAGCCATGTTACTCCTGGGCATCTCAGCCAACCGTGAATGGCCTTGGGGTAAAGAAGAGCAGTAGACAGATGCCAGGATAACCCACCACCTTTCTCCTTTCGTTGACACGCTTCAACCTCAATCAACTATATCTGCTCTTTATTCCCACACCTCATGGTGGAGCTTTCTGCTTCTTCCTGATCCAATAGGGCAATCAATCCAATTTGGAATTGGTTGTTTATGGGTTGTTTATCCTTTTATCTCTGGAATTCTTGTTTATGGGTTTATGAATTCTTGTTAAATCCAGTATCCCTTAATCTCTAAAGGCAGAAATTTTAGGTAACTCCAGAGAGTATGTAAGGCCGTGTGAATTAAGGAAAATTGCCAAGGTCACATCACTAGACAGTCATGTCTAGCCAGAATCCAGACTCCAATTCTAGGGAGTCTGGTTTGTTTCTCTAAACCATAATGCCATGGATGTGAAGCCTAATTCAAGAACATCTCCATGGCAAACTCTTGGTTTAGTTAGAGAAATAAGAAAACATGACAAAGAATGTGTCATCGACTTCTGTTTAAATGTTCAAGTTCCTCATCTTCAAGGATTTGCTGGATGACAGCTAACAGTCAGATTGGATGATTCACAAAGACTGTTTCCAGTGTTTTAAAAAAATATGCTAGGGACTTTCATAGAAATTTCTACTTTTCTGAAAGCATTTTATTTCTTCATCTTTCCCTTCCTGCTCATATGCACATTCTTGTTTTCTTCCTGCTGACTGCACATAAACAGGATGTGTGGAAAGCAAGTTTAAGAGGTAACTAAGTGAAAGGTTCACTGTTGATATAAATCAAGAGTAGATAGTGAAGTGGAAACCAGTGGAACTGCTTTGTAGTTAGTATTCAGAGACACTGGCAAAAGAAACTAATGTTGGTTCATTGTGAGCTAATAAAAGCAATAACCACTGGAAGATAGAGCTGAACTTTTGTTTAATTATTTTACTTTTACTATGGTAATATTACTTAATAACTTTCCTTTAATTAACTCATTAAGATCATAAGTGAGTGCTTTTAATATTAAGTATGCACCCCCCTGGCCAAATTATACTGGTTGAATTTTCATGTTAAAGCAAAAACAAATATTAATATAAAATATTTAATCAGATATTTTTAAAAGTTTAGTAGTAAAGTAAACCAACTCCAGCAGAGAAAGGGTTATCACACACACACACACACACACACACACACACACACACACACAAACCCAACTGATGAGTTTTCTTTGCCAATAAAAAAAACCAACAAGCAAAACTGATCAAGAAACAAGACTATAGTTGGCCATGGTGGCTCACGTTTGTGATCCCAGCCTTTCAGGAGGCTGAGGTGGGCAGATCACCTGAGCTTGAACCCAGGAGGCCAAGGTTGCTGTGAGCTGACATGACACCATTGCACCCCAGCCTGGGTGACAGAGCGAGAACAAAACAAAACAAAAGAAACAAGGCTGTAGACAAGTCTGGGCTATTTTAGAAAATGGCACATGGTTGTTAATATCCAGTGAGTTCTACTTAGATTTTCTTCTGTTTTTTCTTGTTCACCAACCAAATCTGTTAGTCAAGGGTAATAAAACGACTAAGTGTATTTTGTTGTTGGAGTTACAACATACAAGAAAAAAGAAAACATAGGAAGCAGCATTACTGAAACACAATTTTGAGAAACATTAATTCTAAGTATTGTGAACTAACTCCAAGAGGTATTCCAATGGACATTCCCCCCATCATACTTTAGGATGTGGAAGACCTTTCATTAAAAACCCCAAGGAAAAAAATTTAGTTATTTCCTTTTTGGAAAAAATCCATAATTCTATCAGCCTCGTTATTAAAAAATTCTTTCATTTCCTCTCTTTCATGGTGAAATTCCCTCCTTTGTCTTTGGAAGTGAGTTTGGTTATTACCTTTTAAAATATTTTAGATTATCTGTAGAAAGAGGGAGAACCATGAATAGAATCACATTGTTGAGCTATGATTCGAGGTACTTATTTGCCCTTAAGAAACATTACATTGCTTCCTTGTTTTAGTAAATGCTCTGATTTATTTCCTTTAATGCCCAGGGGGTTTGTTGTCACATTTTCACTTTGAAGACAGAAATTTCCCACGCTTTCCCATAGTGAATTAATATTGACATTCATTAACAAGACTAACAACAAGTGTCAAAATAATAAATGAGTAGCCCAGTGAGTAGGAAGGTAGAAATTGCTTATTGTTTTTCCTTGGGGTGGTAATTAGCTACAGTTTGCCTGTCTGTAAAATCACAAGTAAAATGTGGATTGTGTTTCATGAGATGAAAAGAACATTTTGAACACAATATCTTGAGTTAGTTCTCACAACACCTCTATTAGAAAAGTATGATCATCACCATTTTTACTGACAAAGTCATCCCCAGAGAGGATAACCAAGTAGGAAGAGGATTCAAACTCATCATCTTGACTCCAAACTATAAGCTTTTTCTGCAGTGCCTTCTTCCTTCCCTCCCTTTCAAAGTTTTGTTTCCTTCCTTTTAACTATTCTTATTTCCAATTCTAAGGCAAAGCATTTGTATAAATACATTCACAGACATTTCTTATCTCTAATGGGTGATTTCTAGTCCCCTCTTTTGAGTATTCCCAAAGCTGAGGGAGAAAGGATGCTTCAAATTAGCTTTGCTATCAATTACACAGATTTTTCTTTCCTAATTAACCTGAAGGAATCCCATACACATAATTTAAGAACCGTGAAAACGGTTTTTGACTTTCTTTATTTTCATCTCTCCTTTCTCCTCTCCATTCTCTATTCTGGCATTGGAGAAGAGCTAGAGAGAACATCCTTACAGATGCACTTTTTTTTTTTTCAGTGTGCCCTATTTTTTTTGATAAAATTGTGGTGAAAAACACGTAATATAAATTTATACTCTTAACCATTTTAAGTGCATTATTACAGTAGTGTTAACTGTATCCACATTACTGCGTAACAGATCTCTAACTTTTTCATCTTACAAAACTGAAATTCTTTGTCCATCAAATAACAACTTCTATTTCACCCCCCACTTAGCTCCTGGAAACCACCATTCTACTTGCTGTTTCTGTGGTTTCCCCTACTCTGCATAGCTTTACATAAGTGGAATTATACAGTATTTTTTTCCTCTGTGACTGGCTTATTTTACTAAGCATAATGTCTTCAAGGTTCATCGATGTTGTAGCATATAACAAAATTTCCTTCTTTTTTAAAAAGCTAAATATGTATATGCAACGTTTCCTTTATCCATTCATTTACAAACAGAATTTCAGGCTGTTTCCACATCTTGGCTCTTGTGAATAATGATGCAGTGAATATAGGTGAACAAATGCCTCTTCAAGCTCTTGCTTTATATTCTTTTGTATTTATACCCAGAAATGGGATGCTACATCACATGGTAATTCTATCTTTAGTTTTTTGAGAAATCATGCTGTTTTCAATAGCAGCTACACCATTTTACATTTCTACCAGCAGTACACAAAGAATCAAATGTCTCCTCATCCTCACCAATACTTGTTATTTTCTGGTTTGTTAATAGTGGTCATCCTAATGGGTATGAGGTGATATCTCATTGTGGTTTTGATTTGTGTTTTATTCTAATGATTAGTGGGTATGCCTTTTTAAAAAGAAATTAAAATTCTTTTCATAATTGATTACATATTATGTTCTAGGAACTGTGCTTTGTGTGTTGCATGCATGCAATAGCTTGTTACTGTTAACAAACATCCTATGGGCTAAGTAGTAGTATCCTCACTTTGTACCAGGGGAAACTGAGAATCAGAGTTTAAGTTATTTTTCTAAGGACAGAGAGCTGCTAAATGGTAAGGCCAGAATTCAAAATCAGATCTGAAACCAAAGCTCATATTTCTAACTACTGAGCTAGTCTCTCTATTCTCTCTTGGTCTTTTGCTTTGCCTATTAATTTCTTAATGTGTTGAATAGGTGGCTAACACACTGTCCTACAAAAGGAAACAGAAAGTAACATTCATAAGTGTCTGTTTTGTGCATGTGTACATGTGCGAAGTGAAGGAGGAAAATTCTTTCATTTTACACATTGAAGTATAAATCCATTTGCATGGTTACCGTCGTAAGTCAAATAGTGCAATGAAAGGAAAATTAAGCTTAGATTTCTTACCATATAGTCTCTGTAAACTTGAAGGTCTTTTTTTACTGGTAAATTTAATCCCAAGATATATGTATAAATTCCAGGCAGATAATTCTAATTCCAATTAAGGAGTTGATTGTACCAGTGTAAAGAGGGAATCTCATCAGGAAGAGGATACACAACCAAACACACACACACACACACACACACACACAGAGGAAGAAGGGGCTTAGCTAGGGATACAAGGAAGCGAAATAAATGATTACATAAATGTTGGAGCTACCACGTGGCCTATTTTCTCTGACACTGCTCTTTATTCTACTGTTTTCCCAGGTTAAGATGTTTACAGCTTCTTCTATTATAGTCACCTTGTTCTACTCCATTGCATGGCCCCATCTTGTTATGTAAGTGATATATAGCATTGGGTCCAGATTTATAAGATTAGTTTTGCTTGTGTAGCAACAAATTCAGAGCTCACTGTGACTTTTAAGATCACCCTAAGCCCCAGGAAAATTGATCCCGTGAAAATACAACTCTTAACTGTCTTTAGGAACCTCCTAATACTGGAATCTTTAGCCCAATCTTCACTTGATCACGAAAAGCATCAAGTGAATGAGAAACTAAAATTATTGTTTATTTATTATTATTTTTTGAGATGGGGGCCTCATTGTGTTACCCAGGCTGGGCTCAAACTCCTGGGCTCAAGTGATCCTCCCAGCTCAGCCTCCTGAGTGACTGAGACTGTAGGTGGATGCACTGGGCCCACTAAAATTACTTTTAACTGTGCCTTCCAACTAACAAACACATCTACTTCCACTCCCAATTATCAGGATAGAAATCCCTTGGGACGTACTACTGCAGTTGTCCCAATTTGTAGCACTGATGATAATCAAAAACATCTCTAGGTAAAAGAGTATAAATATCTCAATAAACTTATTGTAAAAGAGGAAATAGAAATGCCTGTTGGTATTTATGATATTCATCAAGTGCTGCCAATGATGCAGGAGCGAATGAGCTAGTTAACATTTGTAGGCGAATATGGTATCATTTACAACCTTCTGCCACTAAATGAAAGAGGCAGCCTGGTAAACTTGATAATGTATTTTGTATCACGGCCTTGAGTAACAAATCCATGAGCCAGAAACAGCAAGTCATATTATCTCAGCATTTCTAAATTTTATAGATTTACGATTGCTGAGTTAAAATGAAACTATCAGGTATACTAAATGTTGCATGTAGATATCATATCTGGAATCATAGCTGTCTGTGAAAGTTATACACAGATTTATTATTTCATTTCATTAACCCATTTCATCTGTTCTCTGTACAAGTACTCTTTCACTCATTTTGTTTCCTTTTCCCATTTTAAGTGATTTATCATTATTTCCTTCTTTTCTACTCTGTAAATATTTCAACATCTCTTAAGTTTTCTAATGAAACTTTATTGCTGTCCTTTCATAAGAAAAATGGCTTTGATTTTGCGCCATGAATGCAATGGAAGAAAAAAACAATGAGAGCCATAACTTCACTAAATAATTAGCACTCTATTTTCACTTGCTTAGTTTTAATTTTTAAGGCTTATTCACCTTGAAGATTATAGAGTTATCGAGTTCTGCAAAAAAAATATGATAACACATCAGTAGATTCTGTCAGTTATTTCATGATGAAACACAAAATTTAAATCTAAAATACAAAGTATGTTGCAAAGAAGGTGAAATTTTTTTAGTGTAAATGACTTTCAAATGAGTATTTTTAATGGGGACATTCCAATAAAATTTTTAAATGTGAATTTCAGTTAACAAAAGCATTGTTCCTATGTGATAGAATTAGTGCTATTGGTATTCTTAGTTTACAAATGAGAAAACAGAGCCTTATCTTTATGGATAAGGAAAATGCCCAAAGTCATACAGTTCATAAGTAACTAAATGTGATTTGGATCAGGATTGTCACATTCCAAAAATCTGTTTTTGACCCAACATGCTATACTACAAATGTTCTTTTGTATTCTCTTATTTTTTCTTTCTTCTTTTTAAGAGACGAGGTCTTGCTCTGTCACTTGGACTGAAGTGCAGTTGAGTGATCATAGCTCTCACCGCAGACTCAAAAACTCCTGGGCTCAGTCGATTTTTTTTTTTTTTTTTTGAGTCGGAGTCTCGCTCTGTCGGCCAGGCTGGAGTGCAGGGGCGTGGCCTCGGCTCACTGCAAGCTCCGCCTTCCAGGTTCACACCATTCTCCTCCAGCTTACCAAGTAGCTGGGATTACAGGCATCCTCCACTATGCCCAGATAATTTCGTATTTTTAGTAGAGACAGGGTTTCACCATGTTGGCCAGGCTGGTCTCGAACTCCTGACCTCAGGTGATCTGCCCACCTTGGCCTCCCAAAGTGCTGGGATTACAGGCGTGAGCCACTGCACCCCGCCTCAATCGATTCTTCTGCCTCAGCTTCATAAATAGCTGGGATCCTAGGCACAGGCTACCGTGTCAGGCTCTGCTATTTTCATTTGATATGTAATCATAAATATTTTTCTATTTTTTTTGGGATATCATTTTTGTCAGCCATGGAATTCTCCACCAAGTTGATGCATAGTTTCTTTTGTTATTGTTTGTTTTTATTCTCACAAATAAAAGTATAGTTAACAAGTTAACATTGCCACACTTATCTTTTCAATTCTGTTAAATTTTGTCATTAGGATAAATCCCTAGGTATGTATGTTTGATAAAGATTAGGTTTTTAAAAAGTTGTCTTTGTTTCTCATAGGTTTTTTTTTTTTTTTTTGAGACGGAGTCCCACTCTGTCACCCAGGCTGGAGTGCAGTGACGTGATCTCGGCTCATTGCAGTGTCTACCTCCCAGGTTCAAGTGATTCTCCTGCCTCAGCCTCTCGAGTAGCTGGGATTACAGGCGACAGCACCATGCCCAGCTGATTTTTTTTTTTTTTAGTAGAGACAGGGTTTCCCCATGTTGGCCAGGCTGGTCTCAAACTTCTGACCCCAAGTGATCTGCCCACCTCAGCCTCCTAAAGTGCTGGGATTATGGGTGTGAGCCACCATGCCTGGCCTCTTTCTCATAGGCATTTATTTTACCTAAAAATAATTTTAATAAGATGTGAGGACTAGGTATGAACAAAGAAAAAAAGGAAATTTTTTTCCTTGCTACCTGTGGTTACAAGGTTTCCAAACCAAAGGCTCAGCTCTGCTCACAGCAGGTTAAATACTCAGGGCTAAAATTATCCAAAGGCACCAGGACGCTGTGTCTGCTCTGTTGGAACAGACAGCGGTGGAGCTGGAGAAGAGGCAGGAGGGCAGGAGCAGCACACAGATGCTGGAACACAGCTGGTGAGTGAGCACGCCCTTGGGCCCCAGGAGGGTGACCTCTCTAGAAAACCTTTCTAATCTCAAGCCAGCTCTGTACTCCCTTCACAATATTATAGCTTCACCCTAGATAATTCTTATTTTGCATTAAAATCTTGGCTTCCAGCTGGGCACAGTGGCTCATGCCTGTACTCCCAGCACTTTGGGAGGCTGAGGTGGATGGATCACTTGAGGCCAGGAGTTTGAGACCAGCCTGGCCAACATGGCAAGACCCTATCTCTACTAAAAATACAAAAATTAGCGGGTGTGTTGATGCACATCTATAATCCCAACTATTCGAGAGGCTGAGGCACAAGAATCACTTGAACCTGGGACAGTGAGGTTACAGTGAGATGAGATTGTGCCACTGCACTCCAGCCTGGGCAACAGAATAAGTCTCTGTCTCATAAATAAATAATAAAAACTTGGCTTCCAACTAGTCCAAAGTGGGCATAAACATGTTTTTATTATTAGGCATAAATTATTTGGGGACAGAATTACATCTAACTTATTTCTGAAATCCTGATCACTACTACCATGTCTGGCACATTGCAAACACACAACAGGTGGTAATTATTATGAGTCTGAGATTCTCAAAGCCATGATCCACTGATGTTTTCCATTAAGACAAGTTACATTGGTAGAAACGATATTAAAATCCTCTCTTTATAGTATTTACATTGAATAAATATTTTTAATCAGAAAATTTCTTTTTATCTTTGCAATGGTTCATAGAAATTAATCTTTCTATGTAAAAAACTAGATAGGGCAGAAATTTTGTCTTATATATTAGAAAAAAGTAATCATCTTTTTGCAGTAGTTAAGAGCAATCTATCTTTTATTTAGTTGGCAAAAATGTTCAAATGTAAATGCATAGAGATAAATTTTCCTAGCTGTGGTAGATAACTCATCCCTCAGACTTGGAAGTACAAGAAATGCCAAATAGACTGAAGTGAAGATTAACGTAAGTCTTTGTTTTTTATCCTTGTTTTCACACAGGCAGACAGCTATAATGGAAAATTAGGAATTCGGCCACATGAATGTCTGTTCTATCTCCTTTTGTGGCTGGAAGAGAGGCAGCCGAATGGCCCTCTGGGTGTGGAAGAGGATCAGCTTCCCTATGCTTTTTTCCCTTTCCCTCATTCTGAAATCCATAAAGCATCAGCAGCAAGAACAGCAAAACACAAGTATAACCTGAAAGGATAGTGTATAGTCACAGGAAGAAACGACTTTCAATTACAGTTATTTCATGAAGAAAAACTAATGTTTATATGACTATACTGTAATTAAGATTACAAACTCAAAACCTAATGGGGATGGGTGCGGTGGCTCATGCTTGTAATCTCAGCACTTTGGGAGGTCGAGGTGGGTGGATCACTTGAGGTCAGGAGTTCAAGACCAGCCTAACCAACATAGTGAAACCCCATCTCTAAATTAGCCAGGCATGGTGGCATGCACCTGTAGTCCCAGCTACTCAGGAGGTTGAGGCAGGAGGATAGCTTGAGCCCAGGAGTTCAAGACCAGACTTGTCAACATGGTAAAAAACCCCTCTCTACCAAAAATACAAAAATTAGCTGGTCTCATAATCCAGTCAATAAATAAATAAATAGATTTAAAAAAAAAAAACTAGCAAGAACTCAAGAAGGACAGATATGACGTTGCCTCCTGATTGTCCCATTAAAGGGGAAGGAAGGTGTGCAGAGGACCTGAGGGAGGAATGTGCTTCTTCAGACCCTATGTCCTGCTTGTTTCTGGTCAGTCTCTGGCCCAGGATCTTAGGTCTGTCATAGATTTAAGAAGCTTTAAGATGCACTTCCCTTAATTTAAATCTGGGTAGAGATCTGTGAATATCCTCAGAAATATGAATATAGAACATGAGTGGGACAGGGGAGGAATTCTTGCCAAAAACAGTTTCTGTAAGATACACATCGGATTTACTTACATTGAAAAGAAGAGCAGGGCCTGGTGTGAATCATTCCACTTGGATCATGCTTAAACTGCAGGGGAGGTGCCTTCTCTTGAGCCCATATTAAAGGGCCTGGGAAATGGGTGTGAAGAATGAGAGGCTTTCGTTGTTATCAGCTGGGTGCTGTGCAAACACAGCAACTGGTATTTCTATGTAATTACACATGGTAAGAAAGGGAGAGAAATTCAGATTGCATGTAGAAGAGGCTTTTTTTTTTTTTTTCTCATTACTCTTGAAAAATCAAAGACCACAAAGAAACATGCTAATAGGACTGGAAATCCCCTTGCACTTGTCATTTTGTTTAGTCACTTATCAGGAGTCAGGGGAACAGTAGGCTGGAGGCGGACAGGACCAAGTATTTCCAGATTTAATGCAACCAGTAGACAAGATAATCAAGAGGAAATGAAAAACTGGAGCCATTTCATTTACTGGGTAGCAGCTGACCTCACTCATCACTGGCAAGAAAAGGCATAGTGTTGCAGAAATGCCGTAGTAGCTGGAGTCAGAAGACATGAGATTGGCTGGCCGTGGTAGCTCACACTTGCAATCCCAGCACTGTGGGAGGTTGAGGCCAGGAGTTCTAGGCTGTAGTCATCTATGATCCCATCACTGCACACACACACAGGCACACACACACAAATCTGAGATTGAGCCTTGAACTCTCCCACTCACTGGCATATAGTCTTGGATAAATCCCTCTTACATCGCTGTGAATGATCTGGTTCACCCATCTCAAAGATAAGGACAATGATACCATCAGCAGCAAAAATTTCATAGAGTTTGTTGTAGTAAATGAAATCAGATTAGCAAAGCTAATTTGTTATTATCATTTCAATAAAAAATAGACTCAAATGATTGTGGGAACTGCTCCATCTTTAATATTCACCATTTCAAGCTAGAAAGGTTTCCCCTAAATCTTCTTCCAAACTTGTGCATACTCTAATATTCTTATTTCTCTTTGTAATTGGTTTGCTGAGCAGCTTTCTAATTGCCCATCATTTTTCTAGCCAGCTTTAGGGCAGCTGAGATGGCCAAACAGGGAACTGCAGTGTGTGACAGGAGGGGATTTTAAGAACATTAGAGCAGAGGGTATGTATGTGTACTTATTTTTCACAGCTTGTTTTGCTATGCTCATCAGGTGGCTCGTGTCTCTTTGTATTTGTCTACTCAGCATTTTTCCACATAAGTGCTTTGCTATGTAAATCCTGACCAGCAACTACGTACAGTATGTGATGTTACTTAGCTGCTACAAGCAAATCCTTTCCCACATCCTGGAAAAGGCTGACTCTTTAAAAAAAATCAGTATGTGTATTTAAGATATGGAACATGATGTTATAAGATGCACATATACAGTAAAAAGGTCACTATAGTGGAACAAAGCAACATATCCATCATCTCACACAGTTACTCATTTATCCCCCATGACAAGAGCAGCTATAATCTACTCATTTAGAAAAAATCCTAATATAACATACTATTATTGACTATAGTCCTCATATTGTATATTAGATCTTTCCATTTGTTCATCCTATATATTTGCTAATTTGTATGCTTTGGCCTAGTATCTTCCCAATTCCTATCCCACACTCCAACCCTGGTAATCACTGTTTTATTCTCTCTATACCTGACTGCTTTAAAAAAAATTCCCAGAAAGCATTTGTGGAGGCTGAGCAAGATGGCTGAATAGAAGCCTCCACCAATAGTCTTCCCTGTGGGAACACCAAATTTAACAACTATCTACACAAAAAGGACCTACATGACAAACAAGCAGGTGCATGATCACAGTACCTGGTTTTAACCTCACATTACTGAAAGAGGCACTGAATAGGATAAGAAAGACAGCCTTAAATTGCTGGCGGTGCTCTTCCAGCATTCCTTAGCAGCGGCCACATGGTACAAAGACAGCCTGTGCATTTGGGGGTGGGAGAGTGCAGCATCTGTGGACTTTGCATTGGAACTCGGTGCTACCTTGTCACAGTGAAAAGCAACATGGGACAGAACTCAGTCAGCACCTATGGAGGGAACATTTAGACCAGCTCTATCCAGAGTGGGTAGCCTATCCCAGTAGTCAGAACCTGTGTTCTGGCAAGCCTCGCCACTGTGGACTAAAGTACTCTGGGTCCTAAATAAAGTTGAAAGGTAATCTAGGCCACAAGAACTGCGATTCCTGGGCAAGTCCTGGTGCTGTGCTGGGCTCAGAATCAGATTTGGCAGGCATATGACCCAGTGAGACATCAGCCAGGGTGGCCAAGGGAGTGTGCATACCACCCCTCCCTGCATCCCAAGGCAGTACAGCTCACAGCCCCAGAAGAGAATTCTTTCTTTTGCTTGGGGAGAGGAGAGGGAAGAGTAAAGAGGAGTTTGTCTTACAACTTGGATATCATAGGGGTAGTTTGCAAATATTTTCTCCCATTCTGTGGGTTGTCTCTTCACTTTGTTGACTGTATCCTTTGCTCTACAGAAGCTTTTTAACTTGATATGAGGTTAGTTCATTTTCTAACTCTTTGCCTTTCAAAAATTTCCCCAGGTATTTTCAATGAGCTTTTTCAAACATAACAACATTCTCAAAATGTTTCACAGGATCAGTAGTTTGAAGACAATTTTCCCAAGACATGTAGGGCCATCTTTTCAATTTTAATCTCTTCCTGGCTATTAATGTACACTACTCATTTTCCCTGACCTTTTGCAAGTGTTAGTTGTATGAATAGTACCAGGGGCAAAAAGGCTATTTCTTTCAAGAGCTTGATAATAAGATTTCTCTCTGCCCAATAAATTAAAAATCATGATAGTCTTTGCTGAGGGTCACACTGAGCTGAGAGGTACATCAGGGGCATCTTTAGGAGTTAGCAACATAGCGAATACATCGAGACCTATGTCAAGAACTACAGAACTGCCGCTTTTGACAGCTGCTTCCCCAACCAGAACCAGATCAGGAACTGCTGGCAGAACTACCCAGACTTCTACCACTGTGAAAAGGTAATGATGGCTGAAGAGAGGGATGTCTCTGTGTGCAAATGGTAGTAGGAATGTGTACAAGTCCCCCAGCTTCATATCCTGGGTCTCAACCTGGGGTGACCACAGGGCAGAAGCCACAATTCCTGGAAGGATGAGAATGGGTTCTGCCCCACCTTTCCTCTGCCCTAAGTCCTTCTCCCAGGGCGATAAAGGGAGACTTGGGTACATGGTGAGCTCATCCTGGGACCCTGAATCATGACTTAACTGATAATAAAAACTTACTGGAAGAGTGGGGAAAAAGTCATAACATGAAGGATTAGAGGAGAGATTTGCAGTTGTCTTAAAGAAATAGGCTACTTTCCTCCTGAGGTAGAGTTCAGCTTCTTCCACTTTTCTGCTGTGTGCACTATGCCAAATGCAGTGAGACATAGAGACATGGATGTGCCTCAACACATCCAGTAAGTTGAGACAAAACCTCAAGTTGCAAATGGATATGAACAGTGTAGTTTCATATGAAATGACATCACTGTAGTTTTATGAAATGACATCATTATGTATGGATATATTCATATGTAGTCAGATTTGTAAAAACTACTTGGAAATGATTCATATTTACCTCAGGATAGTTGTTTAATCTGAGGAGAAAAAAGGTGGTGATGATGAGAGAAAGATGAGGAGAAGAAGCTTTCCTTCTATTTATAGTGTTTTATTTCTTAAAATCTCAAAGAGGCTGGCATAGTGGTGCACACCTGTAATCCCAGCATTTAAGGAGGCCGAGGCAGGGGGATTGCTTGAGACCAGAAGTTCAAGGCTGCAGTGTACTATGATCATGCCACAGCATTCCAGCCTTGGTGCCAAAGCGAGACTCTGTCTCAAAAAAAAAAAAAAAAAAAAAAATCTGGAAACAAATACGGTAAAATATTAACACCTTATGTGTGGGTACATGAAATCCTTGTTATATTCTGTACCTCTGAAATAGTTTAAAATTTGAAAAACAGCTAGTTTTCCAGGAAGTATTAACATACCTAAGGAATGAGCTAATTAAAACTGGTGGCAGAAGGTCAGAGAAGTGACCCTTGTAGTATCCATTCATGCATTTCTTGGGCAAATACTCAAGTCTAAAGCCTCATTTACAGTATCTCTGTTGGGAAGATGACCAGACACCCCCCATCTACGTTCCTTTATTTACAATTTAGGCTTGAGCACAAATCTGACTACTAGAAGAGAAAGTATTCCTCAAGAAATTACGGAAGCCCAGCAACAGGTCTATTACTTGCCCTTAAAAATGGTGTTGCATTCTGATTTTATTAACAAAAAAGTTTATTCTCAGCCTAATGCCAAAATCTGTGTTTGAGTTTACAAAACTGAGAGTCAGAATGCCACTTTCTCTCTCATTTTCATTTTGGATTTGGTGAAGATTTTCCAGCTCCTAAGACCTGATTGTTCCTAGTAGACAGATACATTATATTTGGTTGTTTATGTTTTCGTTTTCTTCTTTTATCCCTAATCTGATCTCCTTGAGGGCAAGAATGCTTCTTTCTATTTTATTCTCCTCTGAGAGTTCAATGCACGTTTGGTGAAAAAATAGTGTCTCAAAACTTTTTATTTAATTTGAGTTATCTGAGCTTTCGGTGGTGCTAATTTGCATGGTCTAAACCATTTAGTAACAAATAAAACAACCGCTATTAGCAGCATGGTTTTAAAAAAGTGTGTACCTTACCAAAGTAGCAAGCTAATAAGACATGGTATATTCATCACACAATGATAAAAAATATTTTTTAATTTTAATTTTTAGAGACAGAGTCTCAGTCTGTTGCCTAGGCTGGAGTGCAGTGACACAGTCATAACTCCCTGTAACTTCCTTCCAACTCCTAAGCTCAAGCGATCCTCCTGCCTTGGCCTCCCTACATGCTGGGATTATAGGCTTGAACCACCACACCTGGCCACAATGATATAAATTTGACTTTGGACCTCCAAGTATCAATTCTTCCTTTTTTCTTTCTTTTTTTTTTTTTGAGACGGTGTCTCACTGTCACTCAGGCTGGAGTACAATAGCGTGATCTCAGCTCACTGCAACCTCCGCCTCCCGGTTTCAAGTGATTCTCCTGCCTCGGCCTCCCTAGTAGCTGGGATTACAGGGTCATGCCACCACACCTGGATAATTTTTGTATTTTTAGTAGAGATTGGGTTTCACCATATTGGCCAAGGTGATCTCGAACTCCTGACCTCTAGTGATCTGCCCGTCTTGGCTCCCCAAAGTGCTGGGATTACAGGCGTGAGCCACCACACCCGGCCATTTTTGTATTTTTAGTAGAGACAGGGTTTCACCATGTTCGTCAGGCTGGTCTCGAACTCTTGGCCTCAGGTGATCCACCTGCCTTGGTCTCCCAAAGTGCTGGGATTACAGGCTCACCTGAACCACCATGCCTGGCCTGAAGTATCAACCCTTAATGTTCTACAGTTCATTAAATTTTTGACACTGGAAGGTCCTAAGAATTTCACCTCAGGGTCACTTTTATTTAATTGTCGAGAAAACAAAGTTGGCATGGTTTCAGTAATATTTTCAAACTGATCTAAACCACTAGAGTTGAATTAGAATCTGTTTCCTGACTTGGTGTTATAGTGCTTTTCCGGAGTCTGTTACCTTGGCAGTTTGTTTTATACATATCTAAGATTTTGAAGACATGTTCAAGATGGCGTTGTGGTTCCTGAAGGACAGGGGTATGTCTTATCTGTCTTTGTATAGCCAGCACTTAGCATTGTGCCAGGCCCAGAGCTAGCATTTTTCAAGCAAAAGGTTTAGTGAATGGCTTTCCTGGGTAACTTTGGGAAAAACGTCATCTTAATTCTCACTTTCCTGATCTATAAAGTGGGAATAATACTTGCTTTGCTTATTCTACAGATTGGTTTTGATGATTGAATGAGATAATTGTGCCAAAAAGCCACTGAAAATTGAAAAGTTAAATAGATTTACTTTTTTCATAGTTAGGACATTTAATAGTGGCTACATCTGACATGTCATTACATTTTCTTTCTTTTTTTTTTTTAGTAAGCTCTGATACTTGTTTTTAAAAAGTTTTTAAAAGTAGAGATGAGCAACAAATAGAGCTCAGATGTTGCTCAGGCTGGTCTCAAATGCTGGGTCTCAAGGGATCCTCCCACCTCAGCCTCCCAAAGTGCTGGGATGGATGTACAGGCATAAGCCACCTCACCTGGCCTTTTTTTTTTTTTTACTTTTATTTTAGGCTTGAGGGTACATGTACAGGTTTGTTAGGTAAATTGCATGTCACAGGGGTTCGGTGTATGGATTATTTCATCACTAACGTAATAAGCATAGTACTTGATAGGTAGTTTTATGATCCTCAAAAATATGAAATGCTTCACAAATTTGCATATGTGTTTACATTTCTTTAAATTGTAATATTAGCTAACTTAGAATTTACTAATCAGTTTAGTCTCTAAAAACTATATCATAGGTTAATATTTGTGTAATATAGTAGTTAATATTCACTGATATATAACCAATATTTATTTAACAACTCCATGAGTATTTTTTGCTTATTTACTTACATATACTTAGCTTTTGGTCTTACCTTTAATATTGAAATAGCCACCTACAGTATAGTTAAGATGAGGGTGAAGACCTTGGCATACGTGAAGATATACTGCACTTCGTTCCCCCACTTCAAACTTAGGAAGTTAATAAATAGAGAAAATGAATATAGTAAGTGAAATGTTACATTATGCTAATTACATCACAGGAACACATTATTCCAAGAATCAGTGTTCATGGAAAACTTTCAGTAGGACAAAAGTCTATTGTTTAAAAAATAAAACTCTTAAATTTACATTTAAAAAGATGAAACTACGTTCTATATGCTAAAGAAATAGATTTTGCATAGTAGTTCTTAAACTTATCTATTTAGTTTATCTTTCCTATCCTTCCCTACCCTATGATTAGAGTGGCTCCATGAGCTCTGAAAATTTTCATAAAGGAGATCTCAGAGTTAGGTCCAAAGGCCTGAGCTGAACCACAGCAGGCTTCGCTTCTACTTATGTGGAGAAAACTAAGGCTACCTT
Source organism: Papio anubis (assembly GCF_008728515.1). Lineage (NCBI taxonomy): Eukaryota > Metazoa > Chordata > Mammalia > Primates > Cercopithecidae > Papio > Papio anubis. The sequence continues at coordinate 85,274,398 of NC_044983.1, read as the reverse complement.
GTATTTCATACAACTCCAGGCGCGCCATTCACATAGAAAACAGCTCTTATTTCCCTGTTGCCATGCCTTTGCTCCTGACCACTTCCCACTGTTAGATTGCTCACTCTGCTCATGAAATGCTCTCTTGTATATATCCTAATATTTCTTGTTTGTCAAAATCCAATCTTTAAGTCACCTTCTCTAAGAAACTGTTTCTTAAAAGTAATTCATATATTATCTGTCTCACCTTTGAAATATTACAGTACTTGTTCATACATTTCTGATGGAATATTATTTTTGCTTAAGCTATGTATATGTGTCTTAGCTCATTGAGCAAGACTTTATTTTTATGTTCCCACAGTTTTTAACATATGGATGATTCATAATGAAATGCAATGGAACAGAAATAAACTATCAAGATTTAGATTCTCATTCTAGGTTCATCACCCACTAACTATAAACCATTAGTGACGAATGAACCTGAAGTGACCAATTATTTTTTATAAAATTTAATTAAAATAAAATTCCAAATAAAATTTGTAATTAAAATAATCTGCAATAAATGAATACAACTTTCAGGGTGATAAAAGGCTCTAAGTTAAAAAATTGAGTATTACTAGAAGTAGAAACAGCTACTTCCCACAATTAGATTGGCTCACAGCTCAATTTAAAATATTAGGTTGATAGGACTTTAAAAATAGCCTATGGGCTGGGTTCAGTGGCTTATGCTTGTAGTCCTAGCATTTTGGGAGGCCAAGACAGGTAGATTGCTTGAGGTCAGGAGTTTGAGACCAGCCTGACCAACATGGCAAAACCCTGTCCCTACTTAAAAAAAAAAAAAAAAAAAATAGCCTGGTGTGGTGATGCATGTCTGTAGTCCCAGCTACTTGGGTACTTGGGAGGCTAGGGCATTAGAATTGCTTGCAATTAGGAGGCAGAGATTGTAGTGAGCTGAGATTACACCACTGCACTCCAGCCTGGGCGACAGAGCGAGACTCTGTCTAAAAAAAAAAAAAAAAACAAAAAGCCTATGAAATCTCCTTGATTAGAGTCTGAAGGGAAAAGTACTACATTCACATAGGCAAGTGGCCAGGATCCAATTCACTGCCTCATATGGGGACTCACAGTCTGGTCAAAGTGGTGTGATGACATATTTTATAAATTTGATTGATTGCCTTTATGACATGTCCTGTTGGCTCAGTGAGGAGTAAAGACGACCAAGGTTGGGTGGAGAGAATTAATCCACTGAAGGCTTCCATGGTGTATGTACAGCTTGCTCTTGACTTCGGAATGAGCTTCCTGGCTCTGCATAACGTAAAGCCCCAAACAGTGAAAAAAAATCCAGCAATGGCCAAATAATCAGGGAAAGCCCGTAAGAGGTGGTATGCATCAGAACTCCCTTGACAGACACAAATACACCTGAGCCAACCATATGCCGCACGTGAGACAGAAACCATTCAATAAAGTGGTGTTCTGCTTCATTTGGACTTTTTCTTCTTGGTTCTCGTTTTGCTTGCCTTCTGCTGGTTCTCCATCACTGGATGTGGCACATTCACCACGGCATTATAGCAAAAAGACCAGTCATCTTGTGTTGAAATCACACCTGTGGGTTTTGAGAAGAAAGGAAATGCTATTAATAAGACCGCACAAGAAGTGGTGAAAACATTTCCTGGCAACTCTCAAACCAACAGTCAATGTGAAGAGTAGTTAAATAATTCTCTAGAAGGTTCTAATATGCTGTCACCAAATGAATACAATGACTATTTTTAGCAAGATTTACTCATTCATTTATCCATTTCAACAAGCAGTTAAAGGACTCAAGAGACATAAGTTCTAGGAATGCAAATAAAACATAATCCTTGCCCCAGGGATCTTAGCCTATTGAAGAAAATTAAAATGCAATGTAAAAGATTAGTTGGGCTGCAATGAGCTCCTGGAGGAAGCAGCAAGTAACTTGTCTCTGGGATTATGGGAGTGCCTTTTGGGTTTGGAATGATGACTCAGAGTTCCTCAGGTACATGAAAGAGGAGGAAAAAGTGGCATGGCAGGTAAAGTTTACAGCCTGTGCAAGACAATAATGTAAGAAAGACCTAGTAACCTGGTGCAGCTGAAGTTTAGGACACAGAGAGGGTGGTATTAGGAATAGAACCTGAAAATGTCTGTGTATATATATTATATATTTATTAATTAATGGGCATATACATATTATATATTAATATAATTTATGTTTTTATTATTTTGAGATGCAGTCTTGCTCTGTTGCCCAGGCTGGAGTGCAGTGGTGCAATTGTGGTTCACTGCCACTCAGCCTCCCAGGTTCAAGCAATTCTTGTGCCTCGGTCTCCTGTGTAGCTGGAATTACAGGTGTGCACCACCATGCCTGGCTAATTTTCGCATTTTTAGTAGAGATGGGAACTCCTGACCTCAAGTGATCTGCTCACTTTGGCTTCCCAAAGGGCTGGGATCACATGTGTAAGCCACCGTGCCTGGCCTTTATAATAGATATTATTAATGTGTTTATATATAACATATTAATGTATTATATAATATATTTATTATATATACTATAATATATATAACATATAATATATAATACATTATATAATATAACTAATATATATAGCAAAACTCCTTAAAGTTAGCAGTTATATATAAATAAATATATATTATATAATAATATATAATATAACTTTAAGGAGTTTTGCAATACAGAGATTGGCCTCTATCCTATGAATATTTGGGACGTTTGAAGTTTAAACTGATGTGGCATGATAAACTCTATCTTAGAAAGATGGAGGAAGCCTAACAGTGAATTGCTGGGCATTTATTAATAAGTAATTTAAGAAACTTCCCAAATCTTATGAGTTCTGCTTTTGAAATCTGACCATTCCTTCCTCTGACGGAGGAGGCATCATCTATGGAGCAGTCTCTTAAATGGCTCTCCCTGCTCTTGTCCCTCACTGTTCATCCTCTACACAGCAGCCTTAGTGATCTTCAAACACATAAATCGGACAACACCATATCGTTTCTCTTGACCGATGGCTTCCATTACACATAACATGAAATCCAAACTCTTCACCAAAGGCCCTGTTCTATTTTGGCTTCTGCGCACTATTCTGCTTCAGTTCATAGCTCCCTTGCCCTCATTCACTACCTTCCAATCACACTGGCCTCCTTTTGGTCCCTTAAACATGGGAAGCTAATCCCCCATTAGAACATTGGCTGTTGTTTTCCCTTAAGAGCTCCTCCTCCTCCAAATCTTTACTTGGCATGCTTCTTCTCTTCATCGGGAGAATCTCTCAGGGCTTGCTTTTAAATAAAGTATGCTAACAATTTTTTAACCTAAAGTAGGTCCTTCTTCCCCTAATCCATCTGAAACTTATTATTCTAAGTTGGTTTCTTCATAACATGAATCACTATCTAACAGAATCTCTTACTTAGATACATTCTCATACATTCCAACCTTTCTGACAAAAGACAATGTTTGTGTATCGCCAGTCTCTCCTCCTAGAATACAAACACCTTGAAGATAGGAATTTTATGTTTTTCATTGCATTTCTACTCTCTAGAGCAGTGCCTGGCATATGCTCAGTGTTCACTATCAATTCTGGAATGAGTAAATAGTATATATAATCATTACATTTCTTGTTGGGGAGGGGGGTACATCAGCAAGAAGTCATGAAACCTAACAATGTGGATAATGCTGTGTAAGGCAATTGTGTGTGTGTATGTGTGTGTCTTTCTTAGCAGAGTGTGCCGAGGATTCCAGCTAAGCCCTTACTTTTACATCCTTATTTCTCTGCTACTCCATTGGGAATTTCCACAGTGTTTTCAAGTGAAAAATTTACAGTCTCAAAGGATAGGTTGGCTTTTCTTCAAGGAAAATTTTCCGGTAAGAGGTACTAAATTCACTACAGTTCACTCACTGGTATTGTATTTTTCTATATTAACATACCAAATACTTTATTATTTTTAAATTCAAAAATATCTAAGGATGCATTTTTGTATATTGTCATTGAATTGAAATATAATCATGCCAAAATTTAAGTTTGCCTGGATGCAAACATACAAGAGGTTTTCTCTGAGTCCCTGAAGACAGTCTATATTAAGGCTCAAAAATGCTTTCATCCAGACCAGACATGACATATGAATCACTGCAAACTCATTGAATGAAAAGTTAATGGGGAGGACATTGCAGCCATAAGAAGAACTTTCAAAACACTCATAGCTATGATATGGACATGGTATAGAAATTGGTATGGTTCTTACTCCATTTCAGTAAGACAAAAATTAAGGTTTGACAGCCTATGCAAAGAATAGGTTCTCTCTTTCAAAATCCAGAACACACGGTTACTCAGATTTATCTTAATAAATCTGGCCAGCCATAGTGCCTCACGCCTGTAATCCCAGCACTTTGGGAGGCCAAGGCGGGCAGATCACCTGAGGTCAGGAGTTTGAGACCAGCCTGGCCAACATGGCAAAACCCTGTCTGTACTAAAGATACAAGAATTAGCCAGGCATGGTGGCATGTGCCTGTGGTCCCAGTTACTTGGGGTACTGAGGCGTAAGAATCACTTGAACCCAGGAGGCAGAGGTTGCAGTGAGCCCAGATTGTGCCACTACACTCCAGCCTGGGTGGCAGAGTGAGACTCTGTCTCAAAATCAGTCAATCAATCATGCAAAAACACAAGGTCAACAGGATGGAACAATATTTCAGATTAGTAAAGTGCAGGAAAATGAATCCATGATATATCAATATATTTATATCCTTTCTGAACAATCAGAACACCTGATCGTTTAAGCCACATGCTTACTCTCTAACCACATCATAAATCAGTAAGAACTATGCATTTTTTTAAAGATAACTGAAAGCTTCACAGAGCAAATACATTACATATGCCACTTGGTTTTGTAAGAACAGCTATTAGAAATTCCCCAAAGAAAAGTACCCTTTGTACTTTTCTCTCTGTTCAAACAATCAAAGAGTTATGTTACTGTGATTGGTAATTGATAGAAATAGTCAAATTTCATTCTCCTGGGGGAAAATCCAGTCATGCTGCCTCTGCCCCATCTAGCTTGAGTTGGGCATTAGCTGAGTCAGATTGCAGTCTTGTGTCCACAAGAGAGTTCTTTGATTAGTGAAGTGGAGTTTTCTTTGGAGCCTTGACCTGAGAAAAGCACAGGTTCTGCCCATGATATGATTGGAAAGCCCAGAACATTGTGTCTAATTGCTCAGTATTTTTTTTTTTTTTATTATTAACACAGGGCACATGGAATCTTGCATCTATTCTCAGGGAGAAGCAGTGAGAGAGAGGGGCTGTGGTTTGGGACAGGAAATAAAAAAGAAAGAAAAGGAGATCTGGTTTTTCCGTATGGGAAATAGTTACAGTTAGTGAGGGGTTTTACCAGTGTGAAGAACAGCAATTGTGAAATTATTTCCTTTGGAATCTGAAGCTTCTTCTCTTACCTGACAGATGATGCACTGGCTTTCTTGTTTTCTGGAGCTTCAGCTCAGTCTTAGTCCTACTGGTGGACTCCTAGAAGCCTAACTCCTTTAATGGCTGCCAAATAGGGCTGTTAATTGAGGACTCTGAAGTGCATTAGTGCTCTTCCCTAATGATTATTTTACACATGCACAAGAGATATCAGTAAAGAGAGGGAAGCTCTTTAAATCACTTCAGTTGAAGACTTTTGTTTTTTGCCTTCTGGTAAAGGAATACTAATTATTAAATAATTCATCTGAAAATGTTAGAAATAATAGGTTTGATTTTTTCTCTCCATGAAGAAGCTACTAATTTCATCCCTGTGCAAGAGTTTACCATTTTAAGAGCAGTATTATGTTATTGATGCATGATCAGCTTGCATATTGTTGAAGAGCATTCTTTTCAAAGCATCGTATTTTTCTATTACAAAACAAATATCTGTTCATTGCAGAAACAAATTTAAGTACAGATAGTTTAAAAGGTTAAGATAAAATGATTACAGTCTCAACATCTAGAGACTGCTACTAAATTTTTTGTATATGCTACACATAGTACATATATAATTTATACATTTTGAATCATAGTGAATATGTTTTTTTGGAAACTCACATTTTTCACTAAATATATTCTGCTCACTTCTTAATGACATTAGATACTTTTTCTATAATTCCATGTTAAGGATATATAAATATTCTATTATGTAGGTGTATTAATCCATTCTCATGCTGCTAATAAAGACATATCTGAGACTGGGTAATTTATAAAAGAAAGAGGTTTAATTGACTCACCATTCAGCATGACTAGGGAGGCCTCAGGAAGCTTATAATGGTGGAAGGAGAAGCAAACATGTCCTTCACATGGTGGCAAGAAGGAGAAGAAAGAGTGTCCAGGGAAGAGGGAAGCCCCTTATAAAGCCCTCAGATCTCGTGAGAACTTACTCACTTTCATGACAATAGCATGGGGGTAACTGCCCCCATGATTGAATTATCTCCCACCTGGTCCCTCCTGTGACACATGGGGAGTATGGGAACTACAATTCAAGATGAGATTTGGGTGGAGACAAAATGAAACCATATCATTCTGCTCTTAGCCCCTCCCAGATCTCAGGTCCTCACATTCTAAAACACAGTCATGCCCTTCCAACAGTCCCTCAAATCTTAACTCATTCTAGCAGATTCCTGCAGGTTTTTCTTCTAAGCATAATGAGAAGTCACTGAAGTACAGTAAGCCAGAGGGTGACTTGGGTGGATTTGCTTTTAATACTAGATGAATGTTTAAGTGGATGCAGTTATCTGGTAAAGAGATACTGTTGATCAGAAGTAAGGTAGTGCAGTGGGGATGGAAAAAGTTGTTACAGGAAAGGCGTCCGGACCCAGACCCCAAGAGAAGGTTCTTGTATCTTATGCAAAAAAGAATTCAGGGAGAATCCATAGAGTGAAAGCAAGTTTATTAAGAAAGTAAAGGAATAAGAGAATGGCTACTCCATAGACAGAGCTGCCCTGAGGGCTGCTGGTTTCCCATTTTTATGGTTATTTTTGATGATATGCTAAACAAGGGGTGGATTATTCATGCCTCACCTTTTAGACCATATAGGGCAACTTCTTGACGTTGCCAAGGCATCTGTAAACTGTCATGGCGCTGGTGACATTGTGGCTGTGAGGGCAACCAGAGGTCCCTCTCATCATCATCTTGGTTTGTGGTTTTTAGCTGGCTTCTTTACTGCAAATTGTTTTATTAGCAAGGTCTTTATGACCTGTATTTTATGCCCACCTCCTATCTCATCCTATGACTTAGAATGCCTTAACCATCTGGAAATGCAGCCCAGTAGGTCTCAGCCTCATTTTACCAGCTCCTATTCAAGATACGGTTGCTCTGGTTCACATGCCTCTGACATTGCTATACTGAAAACAAAAATATTTTGGAGGTAGAATCAATAGGACTTGTGATTAACTGGATATGGATGGTGGGGGGTTTGAGCATAGAGAGAGAGAAGGAAGTGAGGGACAGAAGATTGAAGTTCATCTGGATAGATAGTGGTATAGATGGTGGTATAGATGGTGGTATAGATGGTGGATAGATGGTGAGAAAGGAAACATAAGAAGGAAATCAAGTTTGGGGTGTATGCTGCAGTGAGGAATGAAGAGGTCAGCTTTGGAATATGGAGATTGCTGTGGAGCATGCCAGTTGGCAGGTCTGGTATGAAGTGAATCTCAGGTTTAGGAGAAAGGGCTGACTTTGGGAGCACTGATGTCTAGATGACAATAAGACCATGCAGGCGAATGAGGTAGATCCGAGAAAGGGTTTGGAGTAAGAAGATGAGGCCCAGACTGAACCTGAGTAAGAAGAATCAACACCTAAAGCCCCTGACCAGAAGACCAAGACATAGGAGGAAAAGCAGGAATGTCTAGTGTCACAAAAGGGAAGATAACCATTAGAAAAGGAGAGGGCATTCAGCCACATCACGTAGGAAGAGGACTGAAAAGCTTCCCCTGGATTTAGAAACTAGGATGGTGTGTTAGTCACTTTTGGCAAGAGCAATTTCAGTGGAGTGGTTCAGACAGAAGCCAGATTAAATGGACTGAGGAGTGAATCAAGTGACTGGGGAAGTGTAACAGTGAGAATTGCCATAGACAGCTCTCTCAAGAAGTCCAGCCATAATTAAGTTTTTGGTGGGAACGTAAATTGATACCAACTCCTAGGAGGGAATTTGCCAATATTCACTAACATTTAAAATGTTCATACTCTTTGATCCCAGTGGTTCAATTTCTAGACCTGTGCCATAATACTTAAAAAGTATGGGCTGGGTGCAGTGGCTCACGCCTGTAATCCCAGTACTTTGGGAGGCCGAAGTGGGTGGATCATCTGAGGTCAGGAGTTTGAGACCAGCTTGGCCAACATGGTGAAACCCCATCTCTACGAAAAATACAAAAAATTAGCCAGGTATGATAGTGCGTGCCTGTAATCCCAGCTACTCAGGAGGCTGAAACAGGAGAATTGCTTGAATCTGGGAGGCAAAGGTTGCAGTGAGCTGAGATCATGCCATTGCATGCCAGTCTGGGCAAAAAGAGCAAAACCCTGTCTCAAAAACAATAATAATAATAATAAGTATGCACATATATATAAAATTTACACCTATTTCCTGAATGGTATTAAAACCCTGTCTCAAAAAAAAATAATAATAAGTATGCACATATATATAAAATTTACACCTATGTCCTGAATGGTATTGCCTAGGTTTTCTTCTAAGGTTTTTATGGTTTGGGGTTTTACATTTAAGTCTTTAATCCATCTTGAGTTAATCTTTGTAAAGGTGTAAGGAAGGAGTCCCGTTTCTGTTTTCTGCATATAGCTAGCCAGTTTTTCCAGCACCATTTATTAAATAGGGAATCCCTTCCCCATTGCTTGTTTTTGTCAGGTTTGTCAAAGATCAGATGGTTGTAGATGTGTGGTGGTATTTCTGAGGTCTCTGTTCTGTTCCATTGGTCTATATATCTGTTTTGGCACCAGTACCATGCTGTTTTGGTTACTGTAGCCTTGTAGTATGGTTTGAAGTCAGACACAGGGAGGGGAACATCACACACCGGGGTCTGTTGGGGGGTGGGAGGCAAGGGGAGGGAAAGCATTAGGAAAAATATCTAATGCATGTGAGGCTTAAAATCTAGATGACAGGTTGATAGGTGCAGAAAACCATCATGGCACATGTATACCTATGTAACAAATCTGTACATTTTGCACATATATCCCAGAACTTAAAGTAACTTTTTTTAAAAGTATATAAATTAATTTAAATTTATATTTTATATAAATTCATTTACATATAAATGAATAACATAATATATACGCCATACCTATTCATATTTTTTCTAATAGCAGAAAGTTAGGAAAATTGAAATGTTCATCAAGAGGAAATAGATTTAATATTGGTACATCAATATAATGAAGCACCATATAATAGTTTAAAAAATAATGTAATTTACATGTAATGACATATAAATATTTAAGAAGCAAATTCCAAAACAGAATGTGTAATTAGTTTACCGAAAAACAAAATCTGAACACCTAATCACTAGACTGTAATTTAGAAAGCAGGGAGGTAAAAAGAAGAAAAAATCCTCTCTGTTAATGGAAAGAGGAAAGAGAAAGACAGAAGTAGACAGAAAGGGCTGATTTTTTTTTTTTTTTAAATGAGAAACTCTTGGGAGCCTTAAGTGTTTCTAGAAGGAAACTATCTAAGGGAACAGTCAGAGTGAAGTGAGAGGGAGAGTCATCTAACAAGCTGGGGGAGAAATGCAGAAACAAAGGATTATTCTTAGCAGGAGAAGGGGTAATTCTGCCAGTATAATAAGAGAATAAAAAGATATAAATATGCATATGATTTAGTTAATAAGAATTGTGTTTATTCTCATTTAATAGTATTGAGGGTCATTTATAATATCTTTGATTATTTGAAATTTTTATGTTGTTTTAAACTTTTTGTTATATTAAGCCAGCATTTCTCAAAGTATCACCCAGAAACTCTGACCTTTCAGGGGGTCTGCTAGGTCAAAACTATTTCCGTAATAATTCTGAGATGTTATTGCATTTATTACTCTCATACTGTCACAGGTGACCAGTGGAGTTTTCCAGAGGCTACATGACATATGATTTTGCAACAGATTGAATGCAGATATGAAAACTCAGTTCTCTTCTATTTACTTACTTTTTTAAACATTCAAATAGAGATGCAAAAATGTAAAATAATGTGGCTCTTGTCATTAATTGTTTTTCATTTTGGATGAAAAATGAAAAATACGTCTTAACTTCATAAAGACGTATTTTTCATTATTGTTTTTAAATGAATTAATATATTCTTGACTTCTCAGTTTTAACTTCTAGTGGCAAATAAGTATTGATATAACCCCTAAAAGCAAAAACTATTTTGGTTTCTCAACAGTTTTTAAGCAATGACTCAGTGAATATCATCATGGCTTAATCTTTACACACACCTATGATTATTTCCTTAGAATAAATTCTTGGATATTGAATTCATGTAATCCCCTGATGGGTTCTTCCTGCCTGTTGCACCGACAAAACCAGTTCACTGAGACTGCAGTATTGCAGTAGAGAAAGAGTTTAATTAATGTGGAGCTAGCCGAATGGAAGGGCTGGAGTTATTACTCATATCAGTCTCACCAAGAACTCAGAGGATAGGGTTTATATGGATAATTTGGTGGGCAGGGGAATAGGGAATGGGTGCTGCTGATTGGGTGGGAATGAAATCATAGGGGTGTGGAAAACGGTCCTTGTGTGCTGTGTCTGCCTCTGAGTGAGAGCCGTAGAACCGGTTGAGTCATGAGTCACGGGTCTGGGTGGGATCAGTCAGTTGCCAGACTGCAAAAATCTGAAAAACATCTCAGAAGACCAATCTTGGGTTCTACAATAGTGACACTATCTATAGGAGCAAGTGGGGAAGTCACAGATCTTGTGACCTCTGGCCACATGACTCCACTCCTGAGCAGTAAGGGAATGTAGAAGCTATGCCTACATTTTAGCAGAATTCAGATCCCTCCCACAATCCTAAAGTCATAAACTTTCATTAATTTTACAAAGCCAGCTTTGGTCTCTGAGCAAGGCAGGGGTCAGTTTTAGGGAAGGACTATTATGATCCTTATTTCAAAATTAAACTATATACTAAAATTTTCCCATGATTAGCTTGGTCTATGCCCAGGAATGAGTGAAGACAGCCAGCCTGTGAGACTAGAAGCAAGAGGGGATGAGTCATGCTAGTGTTCTCTCACTGTCATAATATTTGCAAAGGTGTTTTCATTGATGGGTCAAAAAGCATGCAAAGGTTTGAGGAGACAGGGCAACCAAATGTAATGTGGTATTATAGAGGCCAGGGGAAAACTTCCCCTTTGCCCTTTGCTCTGAAGGTTTGCTGAAAATCAATTGATGAAAGGCAGATTAATAGGAGAAAAGGCATACAAATGTATTAATGTGGTGGAATCACAAAGTGATTTCCCCAATCTTCCAATGGGGTACAGCTTATATACCCTTTTTCCTAGGGGAGGGAGGCACTGGGGGATATAGGCAATTCTTTGAGGGGCAGTAAATGACTATTAGGGAGAACAGATGGACTGGGGAACAGTAATTAACTTGTAAAGGATTTTGTTTGAACTTTTTTCTGAGCTCCAGAGGCAGGAATTATCTTGTTAAAAACAAGTCTGTCCAGGTGTGGTTGCATTCTTGTCTTTTTTCTGCAATAGATAATGAGATTTTAGGAAGCAGATAGAAGGCAATTGTATGCTTTTTTTTTTTTTTTTTTTTTTTCTGTAAGACACTTTTTCGAACAGATGAGGAAACTCCAGGGAGAGTCCCCTCCTGTCCTGGGAGGTGAAGTGGGCTGGGGAAACAACACAAGGTTAGACAGGACCTTGTTTCTGAGTCCTTTCAATTTTCAAAAGCACTCAGCATGCCCAAGCCCCATAGGCTGGAGAATCATTTTCCACACCTCAGCAGCATCCTGGATGGGATCTTGGAGCAGAAAAAAGACATTAGGTGAGTCTCGCTCTGTTGCCCAGGCTGGAGTGCAATGGTGTGATCTCGGCTCACTACAATCTCTGCCTTCCTACTTCAAACAATTCTCCTGCCTCAGCCACCCAAGTAGCTGGGATTGCCTGATTAACCTTTTTTTTTTTTTTTTTTTTTGTATTTCTAGTAGAGACGGGATTTACCATGTTGGCCAGGCTGGTCTCAAACTCCTGACCTCAAGTGATCCGTCTGCCACAGCCTCCCAAAGTGTTAGGACTACAGGCGTGAGCCACCATGTCTGACTCAGAATCTAGTTTAAACAGAGTGGATTCAAGTGCAAAGTTTGAAGCCAGGCTTCTTGGGAAGCAGAGATTCTAAAGAATGGAAGTCAGTGTTCCAAAGTATAGAAGTTATGACTCATATTCACAAAGTTTAGGGAAGTTTAGCAGAATTTCAGCATCTTTCTATGTGAGGCTTAATGTAGAGTCACAATGATCTGATTTGTTGAGGTGGTATTTTTTTTTCAGGAAAGGCATGTCAAGCTGAAACAATCGAATGGATCAGAATCCAGTTATAAAGAGTTTATTAAAGTGAAAAGCTGGGAGCGGCTATTTAAAAGACACAGACTCCAGAGAAATGGTGTCAATGCTCTGAAGTTAAAAGTTCTTGCATATATAGGCAGAAAATAGAGTAGGATTATATATAACATTTTCTATACAAGGCTGCTTTATGAGTTATAAACATTTAATTAGTTATAGTTCATTTTGTTTTCCATACAGCATGTTTTCATTTCCTTTCCAAAGAGTATATTTAATATTCCATCTGAAGACAATGTGATAACCATAAAGCCTTTTTGTGAGAAAGATAAAAGGAAGTTAATCTATAATAAAGATCAACAGGGAAGCGGGAAGGGGTCTTCCCTAGTGCCCTTTAGTAATATATAACATTTTAGAAAACAATGTAGGTGAGGAAGGCTAATCTATAATCAGAGCAAGAAAGGTTACAGCTGCCTGTCACGTGACTCAGGCCCCATAACCTCACATTTCTTTAAGGTTCAAAGTAATTTAGAGTTCCAACAGCTTAGATTTCCAATTACCTATTTTCAGAGGTATATTTAGCATTTCACACTGAGATTCTAATAGTTATCGGATCTTTTGCACCATCTAGTCTGAGTTAGGTATTGAAGAATAAAGGAGGCAGTTACTCTATAACAAAGATCAGTAATTGTAAGTGGATAAAGGTCTGGTCTCTGGTCTCTTCTAGTCATTTACAGAACAAGAACAATGAGGAAGAGGGTTAATCTGTAATCTAATTGCAAACATGCTTCATGACTCAGTCTCCAGAGCTTAATTTCCCCCTTGGCATGATAAATTTAGAGGGTCCTGAGATTTTATTTTTCTTTTATATTATCAATATTAGTTCATTAATTTTAACAACTACACTATACTCATGGAAGATGTTAATAGTAGGGGAAACTGGGTGCAGGGTATATAGGAACTTTCTACAACAGCTTTTCAATCTTTCAAGAAATCATGAACTACTATAAAAAATAAAGTATATTTTTAAAAATGAAGTATCTTAGTGTCCTAAGACTACCATTAACATATTACCATAAACTTGATGCCTAAAACAATAGAAATTTATTCTCTCACAGTTCTGGAGGTCAGGAGTCCAAAATCAAGGTGTTGGCAGGGCCACACGCCCTCTGAAGGCTAGGGGTGTAAAAGTCCTTTGCCTTTGACTTTTCCAGCTTTGGATGATTCCAGGCATTCTTTGGCATGTGGCTGTGCCACTCCTATCCCTTCCTCTGCCTTCCGTGGCCTTTTCTTTTGTCTGTGTCTTCTCTCCTTTCTTTTTTTCTTTTCTTTCTTTTTTTTGAGACAGTGTCTCACTCTGTTGCCCAGACTGGAGTGCAGTGGCATGATCTCAACTCACTGCAGCCTCTGCCTTCTGGGTTCAAGCAATTCTCCTGCCTCAGCCTCCAAGTAGCTGAGACTACAGATGCCCACCACCATACCCAGCTAATTTTTGTATTTTTAGTAGAGATGGGGTTTCTCCATGTTGGCCAGTCTGGTCTCAAACTCCTGGCCTCAAGTGACCTGCCTGCATCGGTCTCCCAAAGTGCTGGGATTACAGGCGTGAGCCACCATGCCCAGCCCTCTTCTTATAAGGACACTTGTCACTGGATTTATGGCACACCCAATTAATCCAGGATGGCCTCATCTTGAGATCTTTAATTTAATGACATTTGTGAAAACCCACTTTCCAAATAAGTCACACTCACAGATTCTGGGGATTAGGACTTCAACAGATCATTTTGGGGGCAATCAGTCAATACACAACCTAAAGCAACAATAGTAATAAAAAAGACCATACCAGTCAATATATCAGACATGATTTTGCCTGTAACACTCAGGAACAAGACAGATTTATTTATGTTTCTAAGTTAAATTGAATGTGGCCCAGGCTCTAACCTGAAATGGTTGGTGGGAAGTCTGAATCTCAGCCTTTTTTCAGGGTCTTGGCAAGTGGAAAGGGGAAAATGCTCAAGCTCTGAGGGCCACACCTTTAACCTGCAGTATTCATTGTGTTTCCACTTGCTTTTTCCTCTACACGCTAGTGTTGTGGGCCACTGGTCCTTCCTGACAATGACAAGCCTAATCTGCCACTATTCAGTTTCCCTGCCCTTTGCCCCCTATCCTAGCACCTCTGGAGTACCGTGTCTGATTAGTCCTGTCTTTGGTATATCTAAAGAACAAAGAGAAGGTTAGAGCATTTATAAAAAGGAGAAATATTACATACCACTACTCAAGAAAGTTCATTGACTCAAGTAAGGTTTTGGGGAGCTGGCAAGCGTTTTGGTGAGTGATGGTAGTGGGTAAAACTAGTCTTAGAGGTGCAGCAGATTGTTTCAGTAGCCTTTAGATAAAACTGGTTTCAGGTTACAGCAGGCAGTCTCAGCAACCAAGCTTGCAGAGAATTACATTCTTGGAGCAATGGTATGTGCCCTGACTGCTACTCTTGACTCTGTTTTAGTTGGGTGTGACAAGAATGACCCAGTTTGTAAGGTCAACTTTCACAGTGGCTACAGTCTCAAGCAAACTTTTCAGACTACCATCAGGTAAGCCACTTCACAGTCAGAGCTGCATGAGGGCATTCATGGGCCCTAGGTGTTACTGGAAAGGTGTCCTTATCCAGACCCCAAGAGAGGTTCTTGAACTTTGTGCAAAAAAAAAAAAAAAAAATTTCAGGGTGAGCCCATAAAGTGAAAGCAAGTTTATTAAGAAGATAAAGGAGTAAAAAATGGCTACTGTATAGACAGAGCAGTGGCATGGGCTGCTCAACTGAGTATACTTATAGTTATTTCTTTATTATATGCTAAATAAGAAGTGGATTATTCATGAGTTTTCCAGGAAAGGGGTGGGCAATTCCCAGAACTGAAGATTCCTCTCCCTTTTAGACCACATAAGGTAACTTCCCTAGGTTGCCGTGGCATTTGTAAATTGTCATGGCCCTGGTGGGAATATCTCTCAGCATGCTAATACATTATAATTATATTATAATTAGCATATAATGAGCGGTGAAGATGACTAGAGGTCACTTTTGTCACCATCTTGCTTGTGGCTGGCTTCTTTACTGCATCCTGTTTTATCAGTAGGGTTTGTATGAGCTGTATCTTGTGCCAACCTCCTGTCTCACCCTGACTAAGAATGCCTAACCTCCTGGGAATGTAGCCCAGTAGGGTTCAGCCTTATTTCACTCAGCCCCTATTCAAAATGGAGTTGCTCTGGTTCACACACCTCTGACATAGGCACTTATGCTTTTGTGGGCTCTGTCCTCTACAAAAGATATTAAAATTTTTTTTTACAATTGCATTATTATAAAGATATATGTAATCTAAACTGTTCATTGTTATATATCCATTTTTTTTCTTCTAATTCAAAAATAATTAAAGTTAAAACATTTTCTTGGGCCCAGGTTCCCAGTACTAGTTTCCATATTCCTTAGAATGAATTCAGTTAGATTAATGAGCTTAAAATTCTAAAACTATTAACTCTCTCCTGGGATCAAAATTAATTCAGAATTTTGAGTCCTTTTAACTTTGTCGGGAGGCCTATGCGAAATATATCTCATGTGTTTGTGATCAGGCTGTGCCCAAAACACTAAAGAGTTAATTTTTCAAAAAATTTTTTTCTTGCCCCTTTAGACTTTGTACCATTCCACTAACGGGCACTGGTGGAAACAAAGGTGATGGGCACCCTGCCAGCCCTAAGCATCTCTTAGTATGATGAGGAGTTCATCAGTCACAGTGGGAAGGAAGAAGTGACAAGGCAAAAGCTCAGCAACATGTGTTTAGTGAGGGGAGGAGACTTCAAACTAGCAATGAAAAGTACTTTCAGTTATTTTGTTGGTAGCTTCCTTGTTTGCTCAGGGTTGCTAAATACATCCAAAAAGGAATCAACCAAAGATTTGGAAGGTAGAGACTTGGACTGGTTATCTACCCTAACAAACTCCCAGGTTAGGAGTCCTGGTGAGAAAAAGGACAGTTTTCCAGAATAGACGGGTTCTGTGTTATTGTTATGAGAATAATAGTTTAAATGTTTCTAGATCATTAGTTGTTCCTATTTTTTAATAATTTCTTCTAGTTTTGAAGACAACTTTCTCAAGTCTCTCTAACGTTATTATATAAATATTTTAAAATTATCTTCTGTCTAGTCTTTCATTTTCTTAGTATTTTTTTTTTCAGATGTTGAATTTGGAGGTTCTTTATGTGGTTGGCATCCTAAATCATGGGATTTTGGTAGGCAGAGAGTGTCTTGCACCAGATTTTATAAGCAGAGCCTGAACAATGCCCATTTAATATTTTAAGAGAAGAGGCATTCCCCATTTTAATAATTGAATGTACTTGTAGCAAAAAAGTGGATTTACATTGAAACACACATTTTCAATGAAAACACAAGCCAATTCTTTGTGTTCAAAACTGCCCAGAAATAGAGACCATGTAGGCTAAATTTGTAGATTCCATATTTTTTATGTTAAAAAAGGAACCACTTTAAAATATTCCAATTATATTCATTAGTGATTAATGATTGTACTTAAATAGTTATGAGCTTTGTCAAGTTGAAGGGAAGAAGGTTTGTGGTATTTTGCAAACTTCATGCTTGGATGGCTCAGCACAATCGACATTTTAATTAGTAACCTGGATGAAACTATAAAAAGCAAGTTTGTCAAATTTGTGGATGACAAGCTGGAAGATTCCAGATTTAGGGATAAAAAAATGTATTGAATGACTGGAACTAGGGATGAATTAGAAAAAGGGAGATAGGCCAGGCACTGTGGCTCACGTCTGTAATCCCAGCACTTTGCACTTTGGGAGGCCGAGGAGGGAGGATCATGAGGTCAAGAGATCGAGACCATCCTGGCCAACATGGTGAAACCCCATCTCTACTAAAAATACAAAAATTAGCTGGACGTGGTGGCACCTGTCTGTAATCCCAGCTACTTGGGAGGCTGAGGCAGGAGAATCGCTTGAACCCAGGAGGCTGAGGTTGCAGTGAGCCGAGATCGTGCCACTGCACTCCAGCCTGGTGACAGAGCGAGACTCCATCTCAAAAAAAAAAGAGATAAAGGCAAATTGTTATATATGAGCCTAAAAATTCAATTTACCTCTTTGAAAAGTGGAGAAATAAGGCAAAACAACACAAGTGTACAGATGAAGAATTTGTTAGCTGGTAGTTAAATATTAATTTGACAATAACATGTGACTACTATAAAATGGTCCGTTAGCATTTTATTTAAGTATAACGGAGCAGATATCCTAACTGTGCTGGCAAGACCTGAGTAGGAACACCGTGTTTAGTTGTGGCTACCATACTTTGAGAGGAATATAGACCATGCCTCTTAACCACTGAAGAAAGTAGGAATTCTTCTGAAGCAGAAAAAAAAAAAATCACCAGAAATAAAAGAACTCCTTGGAAATATGTAAGATACTGTCGTAGAAGAGGGATTAGATTTACCCTATAAAATATTCCAAGGTTTGGAATCAGGACGAGTTGATACATACTACAGGGAAATCCATTTTTATTTTTATTATTTATTTATTTATTTATTTTGAGATGGAATCTTGCTCTGTTGCCCAGGCTGGAGTGCAGTGGCGCGATCTCGGCTCACTGCAACCTCTGCCTCCTGGGTTCAAGAGATTCTCCTGCCTCAGCCGCTTGAGTAGCTGGGACTACAGGCACATGCCACCAGGCCCGGCTAATTTTTGTATTTTTGGTAGAGACGGGGTTTCGCCATGTTGGCCAGGATAGTCTCGACCTCCTGACCTCGTGATCCACCTGCCTCGGCCTCCCAAAGTGCTAGGATTACAGGCGTGAGCCACTGTGCCTGGCTGGAAATCAATTTTTAAATCAGTGTATGAAAGTATGGATAGTACTGGCCAGGCGCGTTGGCTCACACCTGTAATCCCAGCACTTTGGGAAGCGGAGGCAGGTGGATCACGAGGTCAGGAGTTCAGGACCGGCCTCGCTGAGATGGTGAAACCCCGTCTCTACCAAAAATACAAAAATTAGCTGGGAGTGGTGGCAGGCACCTGTAATCCCAGCTACTCGGGAGGCTGAGGCAGAAGAATCGCTTGAATCCTGGAGGGGCAGAGGTTGCAGTGAGCTGAGATAGTAACACTGCACTTCAGCCTGGGTGACAGAGTGAGACTCTATCTCAAAAAAAAAAAAAAAAAAAAAAAGTATGGGTAGTACTAATAAGCTTCCCCCTTTATGTATGGAAGTGTTTACTCATGAGATAAACGTCTATTAACATCTTTCGGGTAAGGATTTTGAAGCATCAGATGCACACTTGTTCCTTTCAACCCATTCGTTAATTACATGACATCAAATTTTAAACAAAGAAATAGGTAACAAAATAGAGGTCGTGTAGAATAAACTTGAAAAGAATGAAAAAGGATAGATAGGTTAAGTAAAGAAATTTTGTTTTTAAAGGAAATCTGGGTGTTTGAAAAGAAATGATCCAGTGGAGAGAGAAAAAGCAACAGGTAATTTGAGAACTAGGCTGTGTGGGAGATGGGAGGCACAATTTTGAAGAAACACATTACTTTTTTTGTTGTTGTTGTTGAGATGGAATTTCGCTTGTCTCCTAGGCTAGAGTGCAATGGTGCGATCACAGCTCACTGCAACCTCTGCCTCTGAGGTTCAAGTGATTGTCCTTCCTCAGCCTCCCAAGTAGCTGGGATTACAGGCCTCTGCCAGCTAATTTTTGTATTTTTAGTAGAGACGGGGTTTCGCCATGTTGGCCAGGCTGGTCTCGAATTCCTGCCCTCAGGTAATCCACCCGCCTCGGCCTCCCAAAGTGCTTAGATTACAGGCGTGAGCCACCACGCCTGGCTGAAACATGTTTGTGAGAATGGCTAAATATGAACTTTTACTGATTTTCCTTCTCTCCCAGTTGGCCATATTTTTTTCTTCATAAATTATTTGAAGGGGCTGAGGGTAGGCAGATTAATGGTAGCGAGAAATAAAAAACAGCCCCCACGGCTTGACACAACTGCTGCAACATCCAAATCTTTCATAGTTATGCAAATTTCTTTAGTATGACTTTCAGCATAATTTAGTCTCGCTTCTTGTATTGATCCTCTTATATCAGCTCAGCTCTACTGCTGTCATAATTCAAGCATTTGCCCCTTCTGAAGTTCTTCCCTAAAGAACTGAGTTGTAGATTCTAATATAGTGATCTGATTTTCATGGGTTTTTTTTGTTTTTGTTTTTGTTTTTTTGAGACAGAGTCTCGCTCTGTCGCCCAGGCTGGAGTGCAGTGGCGTGATCTTGGCTCACTGCAAGCTCCACCTCCCGGGTTCACGCCATTCTCCTGCCTCAGCCTCCCAAGTAACTGGGACTACAGGCGCCCGCCACCATGCCCGGCTAATTTTTTGTATTTTTTAGTAGAGACGGGGTTTCACCGTGTTTGTCAGCGTGGTCTCGATCTCCCGACCTTGTGATCCATCCGCCTCC
This sequence comes from Papio anubis, assembly GCF_008728515.1. Taxonomy (NCBI): domain Eukaryota; kingdom Metazoa; phylum Chordata; class Mammalia; order Primates; family Cercopithecidae; genus Papio; species Papio anubis. The sequence continues at coordinate 85,254,405 of NC_044983.1, read as the reverse complement.
GCCTCCCAAAGTGCTGGGATTGCAGGCGTGAGCCACCGCACTTGGCCATGATTTTCATGTTTAAGTGAAGCTATCTTTCCAGAATTCAAAGCATGTTAAAATTGTTTTGGGAATTCAAATTGGATGCAAAACAAAAGTAAAATTTTGTAATCAAACATCATCTCAGCGTGTACATTCTGAAGGCATGTGGCTATCAGACTTCATGAAAACACATCTGTGAACCTAGAGAGAAATTATTTTATGTACAAATCTATAGTATTTCTTAAAATAAAGGGTCTTCAACTTTACCATGAGTAAAAATCGCTTGGAGAGTTTGTTAAAACAGATTCCTAGACCTTACCCCCAGAGATTGATTCAGTCGGTCTGAGATAGGAGTCATGAAGTTTCATTTCTAACATGCTACAGGTGATGCTAAATGTAGCCAGTCTGTGGACTGTACTTCTGGGTAGCACTGTCTTAAAATCCACTGCAAGGAATGACACCTCTAGCATTATCTAATACTAGCTAGTTAAAAAATAAATTACTAGGTCCCTTCCTGGAGCGACTGAATTTTAATCTGTCATTTTCTTACTACTTCTATGATTGTTGGCACATTCACGTCCTATCTGCATTATAATTTACTTAATAGTACTTAAATTGTCTTTATTTAAATATTATGAAATAAAACTTTAGTAAAAACAGAAAACTATTACTTGTCATATGTAGAAGTATAAATTTCAAATAGAATGTAATAAAAAACCCATAAAATTCTTGCTAATATTGTTTCTGAAGTTCTGAGCCTAAAGCCTATTCTCATTTTGTTAACAAGAGGGATAAAAAGATGTTAGCACAAAAATTGAGATATTCTCCTTTATTTAATTATAAGGCTCAAAAAAGAATGGAAAAGAATGTCCTTTACTAAGTGACTCAGATGCCATTTTGTGGTAAGCCTACATATGACCTAAAATAATCCCACTTACTACTAGCTGTGCTTGCACTACATTTTGGGAAATAAGATTTAAAGGAAACATCTCCCCTTCTCTATTTTTTCATTCCATTACACTATTCATTACAGAGTTATTCAGAAAGTGCCTACTCTATGCCAGACCCTGTTGTACACTAACTAGTCATACTCAGCATAATCTGTCTCATCTTCCCCTAAGTAGCAGTTACTAAATAGGGGTTATAATAAAAACCAACTGCTGAGATTGTAACAATCCTATGAAGAGATGATGAGAGCTCATTGCAGATTCATCTTAATCCCTGACATCTCCTTATTAACATGTTATTATTTATGCAGAAAAAGTTTGCATAGCTGTGATGATGGATGACTACACGTGTGTCTTCCATACAGTAAAGTGTGGGAGAAAGTGGCTGTAAGCACATAGCCATAAAGCACACAGACTATGAGTTTTTAGATCTTTGCAGAGAATAAAAAATAGGGCAAAGTTCATTTTATCAATCCAGATATACCTCATGAAATCAGTATAAAAGTCAATTTGAGGCCATCGATATTCAAAATAATTTCTTTTTAGAGTATGTATAGAGAAAAGGGAAAGCTTCTAAAAGAATTTTTTTCTCTATTTTTTACTTTAACAAATAAAATTTGTATCTTAATGCTTTTTAAAATTTAATAGATAACTCATGTGTTCAGTTTTCATTTAATTTCCAAATATGGAAATTAATAGATTTCCATATTTCTGAAAGGCACAGTAAGAGCTACAAGTTAATGTCAAGCACTAAAATGTAGATTAAAATACTTATATTTCTAATAAAATATTTAATTGCCTCAATGCCATCTAATTTCTTTTATTCAAACTTTTTTCAGGTTTGGGTCTGTTGCTTCTTGAAAGTTCATCTTTTCAAATTTACTCTGTATCTCACTTTCTGCTGACTTTGCTATGCGGTTTCAGATAACGGCTATTATTCCTTGTAAGTTCTCATATAGTAATATAACCCATTAACCAAAAAAGTGCTCACACTGTACTTTTATTGTCTGGGCTAAATTTGATACGGACAAGTTAAGAAAATAAAAACAGTGTGGGTATTAGGCAGCAAGTAAAAAGAGTAAGTTAGAGCCATATCTGATCTGGAAGGCTGTACTATTAAATTCAAAAAGCAGGTTGCAGTATGATGTATTATTATAATAATAATATGCAGAAAAGATCCTTTCCCAAATGAGGATATGTTCTAAATATAAGCAGGAAGAAAGGGACAGAAGGATAAACATCAGGCTGTTAACTTTATTTAGTTTGGTTGTTGGTGACAGTAGGGAAGGCTGAGGTTAAAAATGGAGACAGACAGCCGGTATTTATTTTTTCTTTATATTGTATTGTTTTACCTTTGAAATATCTTTTTTAAAGGGAATTTACAAATAAAACTTTAAAATGTAATCCTATTAATGGAGTTTTAAATTAATAAGCCTTTGTAGAGCAATTAAGCCTGGGATTTTAGGGCAGAGATTCTGTACTGTTTCTGGTGGGTAAAACAGTATATACTTCATAAAATCAAATTGCATCTTAGACGAGTAACAAATAATCCACGAAGAATATGAATGTGAAAATGGCTTCTATCAGAAATACATCATACCTTAAGGCACTGTTATGAACAAGAATAATAATTATTACCCTTTAAAAGTGGTTTCTGTTAACAAGAGACATAAAAAATTGAACTATGTAGCAAAATTCAAACTTTTTACTTGTATTAATTAATAAAAAATACTGCAGTGTCATGGAGGGAGACTAATATTTACCCAAAGAAGAACCTTCAATAAAGCTTTTAATACTCACGGATTTTAGATTAAAAAAAAAGTCAAAGCAACAGAGATATAAATATCCTTTTATAAAATGACTTTTCTTCTTGAAAAACAGTCACTTACACGCTTTTATTTTGAAGTAAATTTAAAGATGGTGATCTAGAAACCACAAGTATTTCCGGGTAAGGCTGAAGACCCATTTGTTTATTATCTTTCAACTTTTGAACTATAACTTTGGCAAATTCTTCTCCTTGGATGTCAGTAGTGTCTAGTAATTGTCTGACTTTTGAGGTCCTTGTAGGCTTGGTACTAATAAGTTCATAGTCCTCTTTCATGATCAAGTCCCTGGACAGAAGGGCATCTAGCGACTGGTTAAGGCAGGCTTCTGTCATTTGGTTCACAATGTCTTCCCTTTTGCTCTGGATCCACTGCTGGGCTATACCAGGCTGCAGACGTTCTGAAAAAGAGCAAGGAATGAATATTTAAAAGGTGAGGACAGATACATAGCAATAAGTAAAATTCCATGAAAAATCAATAAAGCATAAAACCTAATTTTCCTATGATTGTGCCAATATGGAACACCAGTATTTGGGGGAATGCTATCATTTTTCAGGAAACACTCAGAGATTTGGGCTATCTCCTCCTCCTCACTCCCCAGAAAAGGCACTGCCTTTTTATATGGTATAAATCATGCGGCAAAAACCACTTTATGTCATCATTCCCATCTTCTAGGATTTGTTCAGTTTTGTTTAATGTCCATTTTGTTTCAAATATAAAAGATACCTGCAAATTTGTTAATTAGTAATATGTTAATACCTCCTCTTAGTACTGCCTCCCTATTTAGATGTTCACAGAACACCATTTGGGCCATGTCATCGTTCCCATCTCCTGGGATTTGTTTTCCTACTTAAGAAGGTATGTATTTATCATATTGAGGAAATAAAGACAAATAAATCTCACTGTATGGTAAACCCACTGAACATAAATATGTAAGCTAAATGGCATCACTTACAAGGTGTTTCACAGTAAATATTTACCTGAGTTTCCTGCAGTTGAGAGTGGATTTATTATTGCTGAAGAGCATGGAGTGGTCTTGTGATCACAGAATGCAGCCCTTTGAGATGCAGAAATGGTGCTATCCCAACTGTGATTTCCAGGACAGCGATGCAGCATCATAAAAGAACAGTGTTGAGTTTTTCCTACAAAATACAACATCTTCATTAGAGGTGGAATACGCCTTAGAAGTTCCTATTGGCTAACATGTCAACATCTGAGCAGACAGAAGGTAGGCTCCAATGTCTTTAGTTTCCACTAATATTAAGGCTAGTTCAGAAACCGAATTCTGCAAGTAGATATTTCTTAAAACAAAAAAGGGTTTATATGGAATGCTTTCACTACAATTTCTGTCAGCAATTGTCTGTCCTATGTAAATTATAAATCATAGAATTTTACTTCTTCACATAGTCCCATATTTTTCCTGTGTCTTCTTACTCCTTCTGAAGTTTAAGTATGTTCTCTAAATCTATATATGATGTCTGTCTTTCTACTTTCTCTTCTGGGAATCCCACTCAGCCTCAGGGATTTAATCATCCCCTCTATTCCCCAATCCACACAATTACATTTTCTGTCTTCATTGAACTTTTGCCTTATATATTCTTTCTTTTCCTTCCTTCCTTCCTTCCCTCCCTCCATCCCTCCCTCCCTCCCTCCTTCCTTCCTTCCTTCCTTCCTTCCCTCCCTCCCTCCCCAGTTTTTTATTTTTTGGAGTTTGTCACCCAGGCTGGAGTGCAATGGTTGTGATCTCAGCTCACTGCAACCTCCACCTCCCAGGTTCAAGAGATTCTCCTGCCTCAGCCTCTCAAGTAGCTGGGATTACAGTTCCATGCTACCACAACTGGCTAATTTCTGTATTTTTAGTAGAGATGGGATTTCACCATGTTGGCCAGGCTGGTCTCGAACTCCTGACCTCAGGTGATCCGCCCGTCTCAGCCTACCAAAGTTCTAGGATTACAGTTGTGAGCCAACACACCCAGCCGTGAACCTTAATCTTATATTTTCAAAAGCCCTCTGGACATCAACCCTTTGTGTGCTCCTAGTACCTCAAATTAAAAACAAAAAACAAAAAACATTGAAAGTGTAATGTTTCTTAACTCTAAAACTTGTTTTAACTTCTTCTTCTTTTTTTTTTTAATTGAGACAGAGTCTTGCTCTGTCACTCAGACTGGAGTGCAGTGGCGCAATCTCAGCTCACTGCAACCCCTGCCTCCTGGGTTCAAGTGTTTCTTGTGCCTCAGCCTCCCGAGGAGCTGGGATTACAGGTGTGCACCATCATACCCACTAATTTTTTTGTATTTTTAGTAGAGATAGGGTTTTGCCATGTTGGCCAGGCTGGTCTTGAACTCCTGGCCTCAAGTGATTTGCCCACCTTGGCCTTGCAAAATTCTGGGATTACATGTGTGAGCCACCGCACGCAACCTGTTTTAACTTCTATTTCTTTTAATGGCACCAACATTCTCCCAGTCCCTAGGCTTAACAATTTATTTGGCTTTACCACTTTTTTCTCTCATCGCTCCTATAAGTGAAAAGTTACAAAGTCCTATCATCTAGTTGTCTATAACATCTCATATACCACCCCTCCTTTCTTTCACTCTATATCGGTTCTTAATAATCTCTCATGGGTACTACAGTAATAGTCTCCTAACTGATCTCGCCATCTCAAGTTTCCTTTTCCTTTCAAAATATCCTACACATTCCAGCGAGAATGAATCTTCCCAAAGTAAAAAATTTTATGTCACTGCCTTGCTCAAAAAATTGCAATAGTTGCTTCCTACTGAAGTAAAAAAGTCCAAATAGTTTAGCTGAAGGTTAGAATTCTGATGATATGACTCCAATCTACTTAGCTTTTATCTTCTTTCATTCATCTTCTTTACTAGCTAAACCAAATTACTCACTGTTCTCTGCATGTTCTTGCTTCTGTACCTGTATGTTGTTCCTTTTCCCTGGAATGCCTATCCTTTGTTATTACAGATCCAGCCTTCAGCCAGAAATAATTTCATGATGATAACATGGTACAGTAGAGTGACACGATAATATTTATCAAAAGTCTGAGATGTGCCAGCTACTAGCTATGTGATCCAGAGTCCTTAAATCTGTAAAATGAGGACATTTCTCTCACAAAGTTGTTGTGCAAGTCCTTTGTACAGTGTTACTCTTCCCATACTACCATAGCTCTAGATCTATGTCTCTCTTATATCACTTTCCATCTCATATAATAGTTATTTAGAAACACTTCTTTTTCTTATAAGAGATTTTTTTTGTGGACATTTTCTGGCAGTGTCTAACATAATGCCTTTTTTAAAAAATTTATTTTTTGACATAAAGTCTTACTCTGTCACCCAGGATGGAGTGCGGTGGTGCAATCTCGGCTCACTGCAACCTCCCTCCCGGGTTCAAGCAATCTTTCCGTGTCAGCCTCCGAAGTAGCTGAGACTATGGGTACCCACCACTATGATTGGCTAATTTTTGTATTTTTAGTAGAGATGGGATTTCACCATGTTAGCCAGGCTGGTCTCGAACTCCTGACCTCAGGTGATCTGCCCACCTTGGCCACCCAACATGCTGGGATTATAGGTGTGAACCACTGCGCCTGGCCAAACATAATGCCTTAAAACTTAAATGTATTTGTTGAATATCACACTACTATTTTTTCATATCTTTAGACTCTGTCACTTTAAAACATGAGTTATAAATGCAAATTAAAGTTCCATAGAAATCATGACTGCTTGCCAGAAATATGATCTTGAAAGAAAATGGAAGACTTGCAAGTAAATAATGATTGGAAAATTTACATACTAGATAAAAAATCATTGTCTTGAGGAACTGGCAGGGACCTTGAAGTTTCATGAGAACCACTATTTTCATGGAGCTGAGAGGATCCACATGATTCCTAAAGTAAATAGAAAATAAAGGGTTTAGGTTAATAAAAATTATAGAGCTTTAATTTCTAAATAGTTCTTGTTTGTGGCTTATCACAAATGAAGATAAAAACTACTAATTTTTTTTTTTTTTTTTTGAGGCAGGGTCTCACTCTGTTGCCCAGTCTGGAGTGCAGTGGCACAACCTAGGCTTACTGCAGCCCTGCCCTCCTGAACTCAGGTGAACCTCCCATCTTAGCCTCCTGAATAGCTGGGATTATAGGTACACACCACCACACCACGCTAAATTTTGTATTCTTTGTAGAAATGGGGTTTCGCTACGTTGCCCAGGTTGGTCTCAAACTCCTGCAATCAAGTGATCCACCAGCCTTGGCCACATAAAGTGCTGGGATTACAGGTGTGAGCCATTGTGCCCAGCCTACAAAAGTACTAAAAATTATACTTTACAAAATTAAAGAAACACATACATCTATAAAATAACCAACAAAGATAAACTTATTTTCTTAATTAACACAAATGGGGGAAATAGGGGAATAATGTGACATCAGAATAATTATTTTTTTCAGTATTTTCTACATGATCTCAGAGGCTGTGGCCAGTAACTAGAATAGTGAATGAGAAATTTGGTATCTGCAAGTCTGGTCTCCTACAGATTTAGAAATGCCTGTTCTCAGCATCTCAGGTTCCTTCCACATGGAGGCACAGGAAGCCATGGAAAAAGTAATGGAGAACTCTACTCCTAGCTCTGTCATGGAATTACTAGCTAACTTTCAGTAAGGCATTTAAACTCTCTGGCTCTCAGGTTTTGGCTGTATTATCCGCACTGTCTATTTAAAAATATGCACGAATGGGCTCAAGGATCAAATGAAATACTGTACATCAAGTGATTAAAAAAGTGATGTACTATTTTTAAGGTTAGTTTTGAAGATACTACAGGTTGAGTATCCCTTATCTGAAATGCTTGGAACCAGATGTGTTTGGAATTTTGGACTTTTTTTCAGATTTTGGAATATTTGTATATATATAATGAGATATCTTGGGGATGGGACTCAAGTCTAAATATAAAATTCATTTATGTTTCATATATACATTATACACACAGCCTGAAGGTAACTTAATTCAATATTTTAAAATAATTTTGTGCCTGAAACAAAGTTTTTTTTTTTTTGAGATGGAGTCACCCAGGGTGGACTGCAGTGGTGCAATCTTGGCTCGCTCAAATAATTCTCCTGCCTCAACCCCCCGAGTAGCTGGGATTACAGGCATGGGCCACCATGCCCAGTATGTTTAGTAGAGATGGGGTTTTGCCATGTTGGCCAGCTGGTCTCGAACTCCTGACCTCAAGTGATCCACCCACCTTGGCCTCCCAAAGTCCTGGGATTACAGACTTGAGCCACTGTGCCCACCTGTGAAACAGTGTTTTGACTGCAACCCATCATATGAGGTCAGATGTTGCTATGGTTTGATATGGTTTATTTGTCCCCACTAAATCTCATGTTGAAATTTGATCCTCAATGTGGTGGTGTTCGGAGGTGAGGCTCAATGGGAGGTGTTTGGGTCATGGGGGAAGATCCTTCATGAATAGCTTGGTGCCATTCTATAAGTGGTGAATGGATTCCTGAGAGAGCAAGCTGTTAAAGACCCTGACTTCCTCATTTTCACTCTCCTGCATCCTGTCTCACCATGTGATTTCTCTGCATAGCTTGCTCCCCTTCTACTTTCCAACATGAGTGCAAACAGCCTAGGGCCCTCATCAGATTCAGCTGCCCAATCCTGAACTTTCTGGCTACCAGAATTGTGAGCCAAATAAACCTCTTTTCTTTATAAATTACCTAGTCTCAGGTATTTCGTTATAGCAACACTAAACAGACTAACACAAGTGTGGAATTTTCCACTTGCGGCATCATGTTGGTGTTCAAAGTTTTGGATTGTAGAGCACTTTGGATTTTTGGATTAGGGATGCTCAATCTATGTTACTTTCTTTTAAGAATGTATATGTATGTTCATTTTACAGAAATTACTAATTCAGACTAATATAAGTCTGACTGAATGCTACTAAAGAAATCTTTCTTCTTGGGCAGCAATGTTAGCCTCTCATTAATTATGATAAGAGGTAAGAACAAGGTAGCATAAATATAGTGTTAAAACTGTAATCAATGATTTGCCTACATACTACCCTGGGACGTCATTTATTGTATAAACCAATGACAGCGACAGAACTCAATGCCAAACAAAAAAGCAATAATTGTGATTTGATGGGATGAAAAATGAACTGAGAATCAGTAGAGCTGGGTTTCAAGTTGGAGATTGCCATGAGCTACCAAACAAATCCTAAAAGCTACCTGGGCTTTAGTTTTCCTTCTATAAAAGAACCGCTTAGACCAAATGATTTTTTCAAATTCTTCTCACATTTTGAGTTTAATGTAACTTTTTTTTTTTTTTTTTTTTTACCTCTTGTGGACCATGATTTACAGGTATGTTCAGAGATAATTCCATTTTCTTCTTGTCACATAGGTGAATGGTACTTGAAACACTCTGTAACTGGAATGAATACATAAATGCATATACACTTTAACTGGAGGTGATTAGGAAATTATAGAAGTAAAATACAATCTAATTAACACATTTTATATGTTTGTGCAAAATACATGGCAAGAAAATATAAAGAGTTGGGAATATAACATATAACTGAAGGAAGAGACAGTGTAGAACAAGGGAAATAACTTTAGAAACACAGACTTTGAATCTTACCTAACATTAATTGGTTACCTTCTCTCAGTGTCTCAGAGCTTCATCCTTAAAATCTAATAATACCTACATGCAGGATGGTTCTAGAGATTGAGCTTATAAATACGAAATAACTGGTATAAACTAGGTACTTAATAAATTTTTGGGAGTATGATTGTATGTCTATCTATAATAAAGTATTTACCACATTTTAGGCACTGTGCCTGTAAGTATTATTATTTTCATTTTATAGTTAAGAGATTGAGGCTTAGACTAAGTAAAGGGGGTAGAGTGTCAATAATGGAATGGCGGGGCCATGGAGCCAATCAGATGTGATTTAGATTCCCACATCTGTTTGATGTGGGACATTAGATTTAATCTCAGTTTACTTATCTGTATACTGGAGATAAAAATACCTGTTTTGAAGGATTACTGTAAGGAAAATGAAAAGTAATATATGCAAAAAGGCCCTAACATTACTTGTAAGCATTCAATAAATGGTAGCTGCTGAGTAGATGATTTACTTAAAATACTATTCTTTTGTGTTAAAATTAAGTGATTTATTCCTGTCTATATAAGCTAGACTTGGATTAGTTTCCATCACTATTCAGTGATTTAAAAACCTATCAATCATTTTCTTCCCCAGACCATCATAATGCCAATTATTCTTCAGAATTTGGAAACTGGTGAATTCACACCCAGCCATCCATTATGCACATTTATGACTGCATGCTCCATTTACATGGCTAAGGAACTTCAGGAGGAAATTACTCCTATTCATCTGTGTATATAATGTACCTAGCACAGGGCTTTATACACAGCAGTTCAAAAAACATCTATAAATGTACTGTTATATGACCCTTTAAAATGAGTTTTTGGTTTTGTCTCTGTTATGTAAGGTTTTTCTGTGCTTATAAAATTTGCCAAAACATTTCTGATAATGCAATATCCTTGAATTAGTAACACTTTTTCATAAATGATCAGTTATGATAATTCAAATTACTTGTGAACTAGTGAATCAGTCCCTAAGAAGAAATGAGTTGAAAAAAACCTATTTTTGTTCAGTGTTTATTATTCAAGATATAGAAGCCAATTACCTAGGAAAACATAAATTATGGGAGCTGCTTCCAAGAGCTGAAAAAATGTAGGAAACTCAAACCAAATTTCCCTACTAATCTTGGCTTTCAGAAATTTTTTTTCTTAAGAGACAGGGTCTTGGTATGTTGCCCAGGTTGGACTGGAACTCCTGGGCTCAAGCGATCCTCCTGCTTCAGCTTTCAGAGTAACTGGGACTATAGGCATGTACCATCACACCAGAAATTTCTTTATGAAGAATCTTATTTAATTTGTGTTCCACTGTTGTCCCTGACATTAGCTTACTGTGTGAGGTGTACATAAGTGACTAACTTCCCTATACGGTAGTCCCCATCTTATCTTGGTTTCACTTTTCACAGTTTCTATTACCCTGCTCAACTGTGGTTTCGAAATATTAAATGTAAAATTCTAGAAATAAACAACTCATAAGTTTTAAATCACATTCAGTTCTAAGTAGTATGATGAAACATCATACCCTACAGCTCCATTCCACCCAGGATGTGAATCATCCCTTTGTCCAGCATATCCATGCTGTATAAGCTACCACCCTGTCAGTATCAGAACAACTGTCAGGATCACAGTGCTTGTACTCAAGGAACTCTTTTTTTTTTTGAGACAGGGTCTCACTCTGTCACCCTGGCTGGAGTGCCAGCTCACTATAGCCTCTGCCTCCTGGGTTCAAGTGATCCTTCTTTCTCAGCCCTGAGTAGCTAGGACTACAGGCATGTGCCACCACACCCAGCTTTTTTTTTTATTTTTAATTTTTTTATTTTTTGTAGAGATGGGGTTTTGCCACATTGCCTAGGCCGGTCAAGTAACTCATTACTAATTAATCAACTCTTAGTACTAATGGCCCAAAGTGCAAGAATAGTGATGCTGGAATATTGTTAGAATTGTTCTATTTTATTGTCAGTTATTGTTAATGTATTACTGTGCCTATCTTATAAATTAAACTTTATCATAGGTATATATGTATAGGAAAAGTATATATGTCTATGTCATAGGTATGTATGTACAGTATACATGGGGTTCAGTGTTACCCATGGTTTCAGGCATTTACTGGGGTCTTGGAATGTATCTCCCATGGATAAGGGAAGACTATTGTACCTTAGTTATCTCATCTATAAAAATCAGATGATATTCTTGCCCTATAAGTATCACAGAATCGATACAAGATTTTTTTTTTTTTTTAAAAGAACAATCCTAAGTGGAAAAAATATGGCAACTTAAAAAGTAGCTGAGTGTGGTAGCCCACGCCTGTAGTTTCAAGCTACTGGAGACGCTGAGGTAGGAGGATTGCTTGAGCCCAGCACTTCGAGGTTGCAGTGAGCTATGATCCTGTCACGGCACTCCAGCCTGGGTTACAGAGGGACACCCCATCTTTACAAACTAAAAAAAAAATTTGACTCTATTAAGGAATAGAGAAATTGGTATCCTCTGGAAAACACTACCTACTCAGAAGTGGTGGAGCCAGTGACAAATTATTAAAAGAACGAAAACACAGTTCCTCTTAAGTTCCTTCCTTTATGCATTTCCCTTTGAAACCAAGGGTTATGTCACTAGATCCAGCAAGCCACAAGGGGCAAGCAATATCACTTGGTTATAAAAATTGTAGATTTTGCTTGTTCACACCCCACGAGTTTGGCTAATGGCTGGTTTTTATATTGTATATTAACTACAATTTAATGAAACCCACATCTTCTAACAAACCACAGTTCGTTAGGGCAAAGTAAGCATAGTTTAGCGCTTGCCTTAATGAACTGTGGTTGCTTTGCTTTTTAAACAATTTTGAGTAATAGTGAAAAAAAAAAAACAACCCTGCAGTAATAGTCCCTTCAATTGTTCCGACCCACAAGAATCAGAGTGAGTAAATAACACAGCTCTCCCAGGTAATTCATATCAACTGTTACTGCTACCTTGGTCTATAAAACATGAAGTGTTTGAGAGGAAAAATGAAAAAACAAACACACTTTGGTCTCAAATATAATAAAAATTCTACAGTTAAACTTGGCAAGGAATGTCAGAAAAAAATGTACATTAAATTAAAAGAGAAGTGCGAGAACCCAGACATCTATAATTCTCTAGGCATTACAACTTTAGGAAAATAAATGTACATTAAAAAACAAACAAATGCCTCTAATGGCTCAGTGCATTCATTGTAAACAACTGGCTGTGATTATTCATTTTTAAATTTACGTCTGATATATAAGGGTTCTGGAAATGTCTTTTTTTTTTTTTTTTTCTTTTTTTACATTTTAAATAAAGGTAGGGTCCTGCTATGTGGCCCAGCTGGTCTCAAACTCCTGGGCTCAAGTGATTCACTCGCCTTGGCCTTCCAAAGTGCTGGGATTACAGGTGTGAGTCACCACGCCTGGTCCTGGAAATGTCTTTAAAATCTGAAGGTGGCCATTTGAATGAAATAGAAAAGCTTTTGGTGACAAAGGAAAAGTAGTATTGATAGTCTCTGGTAAATTTTCTCACTCCAAAACTGTAGCTTATATCTGTGAAAAGTATATATATTAAAAACTACACTTAACCAAAAAACTCCATGAATAATATATAGTTGTTTAAATTACTAATTTCCAGCATTCCATTTGGCAATTTACCTTTGTTTTCTTTAGCTGAATAACAGCTTCAAGAAAAGTTATCTCTTCAAATGTTCTCAAAACTGGTTCAAGTTCTATTAAACATTCTACATAAGAGAAAAAAATATAGGTTGAATTCAGATTGCTTCTAATTATTAAAGTGAAATGCTAACATTTAACGTACAAGGCCTCAAGTCAGTTCTTCCCAAAGTGATGACATTCAGCTGTTTTATGAGCTTTTATTACTGACATAAAGATAGACATAAGCAACAATGGAATAGGGTTGAGAACCTAAAAAAACTGTTTTTGGACAAATGTGCTAAGCCAATTCAATGGGGAAAGGATAGGATAGCCTTTTCAACAAATGATGCTAAAACAGTTGGATATACACCTGGAAACAGATAAATTTAGATACTTATATCACACTACACATAAAAACTAACTTGAAATGGACCCCACACCTACATGTAAACATAGGAGAAAATCCTCATGATCTTGGGTTAGGCAGAGTTCTTAGATATGACATCAAAAATGAAATCCGTTAAAAAAACCTAAAAATTGGGCCGGGTGTGGTGGCTCATGCCTGTAAACCCAGTACTTTGGGAGGCTAAGGCGGGCAGATCACGAGGTCAGGAGATTGAGACCATCCTGGCTAACACAGTGAAACCCCATCTCTACTAAAAATACAAAAAAATAAAAAAATAAAAAAAAATTAGCAGGGCATGGTGGCGGGCACCTGTAGTCCCAGCTACTCAGAAGGCTGGGGCAGAAGAATGGCGTGAACCCGGGAGGCGGAGCTTGCAGTGAGCCAAGATTGCACCACTGCACTCCAGCCTGGGCAACAGAGCAAGACTCCATCTTAAAAACAAAACAAACAAACAAACAAAAAACCTGAAAACTGGACTTCAAAAAATTTGAACACTTTTGCACTTCAAGACAGTATTAAGAAAAAATAAAAAGATAAGCTGCAATCTTGTACACTATATTTCCATATCATGTATCTGCTAAAGGGTTTGTATCTACAATAAATACAGACCCATGACAATAATAGGAAAAATAGCAAAATTAAAAAACAAGTAAAAGATTTGAATTTCACTAAAGGAGATATACAAATGTCTTCAAGAAGCACATGAAAAGATGCTTAATATCATAAGAAAAGGCACTTTAAAACTGCAATGAGACATCACTCCATACTCACTAAAATATAATTAAAAAGAAAGTAAGAAGTGTTGACAGTGATGTGGAGAAAATGAAACCCTCATACATTGCTGGTGGGAATAAAATAATGTAGACTACTCTGGAAAACAGTTTGGCAGTTTCTTAAAAATTAAAGATAAATTTATCATGTAGCCCAGCAATTCTACTCACAGATAATTAACCAAGAAAAATGAAAACATACGTTCACAGACTTGTATGTGAACAGTCATAGCAACATTATTCACATAGGCAACAAGTAGAAACAATCAAAATGTTCATCAACTGGCTAATGGATCAACAAAATGTGATACATCCATACGATGAAGTATTATTCAACAATAAATTACTGAACTATGATTCATGCTGAAACCTGGATGAACTTGAAAAACATTATGCTAAGTGTGAAAAGAGCCAGATGCAAAAGGACCACACATTGTTATCATTCCATTTATATGAAATATCCAGAAAAAGCAAATCTAGAAAGACAGAGAATAGATTACTAGTTACGTAGGGTTAGTGATGAGAACAGGCAGTGACTGTAAATAGTTATGAGGGATTTTGTGGGGGTTGATGGAAATACTTTAAAATTGGATTATAGTAATGGCTGCAAACTGTAAAATTATTAATACTAAAAAGTCAATGAATGTATACTTAGAATAGATAAATTTTAAGGTAAGTAAACTATACTTTGATAGGCTTTTGAAAAACAGAATATTTATGATTCCTCTCTGCTACTGTGTTACTTTGCCATTTAATATGTACATTAATTGAACAGTTAAATCCATTTTCAGAATGTATATTCTCTAGTCACTTTTTCAACAAAGGTTTACTGATCTTCCTCCTTTCCTTAATTCAGTTAACCTATATTTTTTTAAAAAAAGGAAAAATATAGCTTGCTTTTAGTTTTTCAAGCTTCTTTTATTTTTTTACCAAAATTTCTTTCATTGTGAACTTTTCATTTCTTTTCAGTAGGTTTATCCAAAAGTAGGCATCTTGTGCTTACTCTGGTATCTAGAAATCCCTTTGTAATTTCTTGTTCTTCCATTTGGTCGTATTGACAGAATTTCTTTATTGAATACACTTAAACTTTCCCTATTATTGATTTTTTATTCTTCCTTTCCCTTTCAGGTTCCCAGAATCTGCTTTTCACCATTCCAATATACACCAGAGCCTTAAAATAAAACTGACGGGCTGTATAGGGCAGTAGTGTGTTTATAAATCAATGACGGTACCTTCCCACTGAAAATAGGAAGCTGTCATCCTAGGAAAAAAAAGTTGTGCTTCCATTTAAAAACAAAGTCCAAAACCTAACAATAACAACAAAACCAGTAGCATCCCAAAGGCTATAAATGAAAAATGTCTAAGGCAGACAACAGTACTTTGTAAGAAATGTGATAAATTAAATACACACACACACACACACACACACACACTCTCACACCGTACTGTCAGATATAAGGCTGGATATGTTTATAGGCAATATTAGTTAGACAGTCTAAAAATAAACTGAGTTCTCATTAGTAAAAAAAGCAATGCATTGTATTTTTCATTCAATACTTATATCCATTGTTCATCAGTATTGTATTTACAAATCAAAATTTGCTAAGGTAATGGGTTAATATTTTATCTTTCTTTCTTTCCAGAGCTATGAGGAAGGGTACATATCTCTGTTGTCCTCTCTTTGCCATTTCCAAATAGTAATTTCTTCTTTCTGTGAAAATTCTAGATCCTCTAAAGTTCATGCCATTGGGCAACACTTCTCTGCAAACTTCTGCTTTTCTCCTATGCTCATTGAAGATTTTGGCTTTTGGCTTACTGACTTATCCACGCTGTACTGATCAGTGCTCCACTGAATACTTGAGAGGAACCCTCTGCAAATCTCTGGGGCTCTTCCTCTGTGTACCTTTTCCCTTCCGGTGCGATGTCCTATGAAGTCTATCTGCCTTGGTCTACCCACACTGTCATCCCTGTCTCCTAGACCCTGAGTGTCAGCTGGGTTCCACCTCAGTTTCCTCTCCCCATGCTGCATCTAGAAACTCTCAAGGCAGGAAGCTGGGCAATCGGAAGGCTGACTTCATTTGTTTCCCGTCCATCAGAGATTGCTGTTCTTTGTTTCCTGATATTTAGTGTCTTAAAAACCACTCTTTCACATATTTTGTCTAGGTTTTTTGGTTGTTTCAGGCAGGAGGGCAAATTGGCCCCTGTTACTCCATCTTGACCAGAAGTGGGGTCACTAGTTTCTCTAGATTAACGGCCCAAACTAAACACTAAATACTACTTCTCAGCAATCCTATTTTGCTTCCCAAATACATCTACTGTTCTCATAGATAAGTGGTTCTTGAAGTGTGGCCTAGGGACCCCTGGGGGTGGGGGGGTGGTTCTGAGGGTTCATGAAGTCAAAACTATATTCAAAGTAACTAGTACTTATTTTCCCTGTTTACTGTCATCCCCAAACGAGTATATAGTGGATTTATCCAGAGGCCCATAAGTAAGGTGTGATAAGAACACTGCTTCAACAGACAATGGAACGTGTTCTTGTATATTCCTACATTTTAAAATTCCTTGGTTTTAATTTCTAATACAGTAAATGCTAATAGATATGACCCACATATACAAAAGCTCTTTGAGGTCCTCAATGATTTTGAAGAGTATTGAGATCTAAAAGTTTGGGAATTGCTGTCTTACATGATTATCTTGTACTGCTGGAGGAGACGCTTAAGTCCTTTTCTTCATGTTTCCAACAGGAAGATGACATTTCCAGTTCAATCCTCAGGAAGGAGAAGTATAGGAGGAATTCTTCCATCTTCTTTCTGCCCCTCAGACTTACCTCATTTGTTAATCTTGGAGAAAAACTCAGCATGCTTATCTAGTTCCTTTGCAGTTTTCTCCTTCTTTTAAAAGTCAGCTTGCCTAAAGAATGCATACATTTTCTGCTTCCCTATGTAGAAGCAGGGTGAGGCCTGTGGTGGGCTGGTAAAGCTATCAACTGTAGGGGTAAAATGCTACTAAGCCCATTTGGCTGCAGATCTAAAGGTACATTCTCCAATTAGCTTTATCAGTAATGAAACTGATATTTTGACCACCATCTGTCTTTCTTCCTCATCTTTTTCTTAATATATTCTGAACTTAGAAAGGGAAAGCAGGGGTAAGACCATTGTATTTTATCTTCCCCTTTTCAACCTCTTACATCCCATCCTCCATCTTTCCTTTGAGCTAGCTGATCATCTGCTCTCACACTACACTGAGAAAATAGAAGCCATGAGAGGGAATTCCTTCAGGGTCCTACAACCAGATCTACAAACTTCTTGTACTTGTATCCATCTCTCCAACCTCATTTCTCTTACAGTAGAAAAAAGTGTCCATATACTCATACAAATGTAAACAGTATCATTCACATATTCTATTACTGTTTCTTACCTTTCTCCAGGATTTTTTTTTTTTTTTTTTTTTTTTAAAGAAACAGCATTTTGCTTTGTCACCTAGGCTGGAGTGCAAGTGCAGTGGCACGATCATAGCTCACTGCAGCCTCAACATTTTGGGCTCAAGCAATCCTCCTGCCTCAGTCTCCCAAGTAGCTGGGATTACAGGCAATGCACCATGTCTAGCTAATTTTTTAATTTTTTTTAGTTGAGACAAGGTCTTGCTGTGCTGCCTAGGCTGGTCTCGAACTCCAGAACTCAAGTAATCCCTCTGCCTTGGTCTCCCAAAGTGCTGGGATTACAGGCATGGGCCACTGTGCCTGGCCATAGGAAAAAATTTTGACCCCATATCATCCTTTAGCTATCACCTCATTTTTTTCTGCTTCTGTTCAGAGCCAAGCATCTTGCTGGAATTGTCCATATTTGGCTTCACTTCTTTCTTTTTTTTTAAAATGTACATCAGTCTTCTGTTTTCATATCTCTATTAAAACTCCATTTGTTTGGATTACTGGTGATGACAATGTTGGAAAATCCTGCTTGTCTCATTTGGCCTCCTGGCAGATTAGACATGTCTGACTATACCCCTCCTTGACTTCCAAGACACAAAGACTATACTCTCTACTGTCCTCTCTTCCTCAGTCTCTTTTGCTTCTTCCTCTTCTCCATTTCTAAGTGCTGGAATGCCTCAGAGCTCTACTATGGGTCCCTCTTTGCTATCTACATTACCTTCTTAGATGAACCAGTCCAGACTACCAATATGTTAGTGATGTTCAATTTTATATTAGGATCCTGGACTCTTCCTGGAACAACAGATTCATGTATTGTTGTAGTAGTAGCAACAGTAATTATGACTGTTTCTACTTGCTGGCTGTTATAAACAATGCTCCTATCACTAATCACATACAAGTCTCTGTGGGAACACATGTTTTCATTTATCTTGGGTTACCTGTTAGTGGATTGCTTGGTTGTATGGTAAATTTATCTTTCATTTTTAAGAAACTGCCAAACTGTTTTCCAAAGAGGCAGTATCATTTTATATTCCCACTAACAATGTATAAGGATTTTGGTTTTGCCACATCACTGTCAACACTTGTTATTTTCTGTCTTTAATTATAGCTATTTTTGTGGGTATAAAGTGGTAACTCATTGCAGTTTTAATTTGCATTTCCAAATGACTAATAATATTAAGCATCATTTTATGTGCTTTTTAGCTATTTGTATATCTCCCGTGGTGAAATTCAGATCTTTTACTCATTTTAAAATAGGGCTATCTGTCCTATTATTGACTTGTCAGGGTTTTTTATATATTCCAGAATCAAGCCCTTTAGCAGATACATGTTATGCAAATATGTTCTCCCAGTCTGTGGTTCTGCTTTTTTTTTCCTTTTTGGAAATGAGGTCTTGCTATGTTGCCCAGGTTGGAGTGCAGTAGCTTTTCACAGGCACGATCACAGTGCACTATTATGATACATCCTCAAACTCCTGGGCTCAAGTGATCCTCCTGCCTCAGCCTCCTAAGTAACTGGGACTAAAGTCGTGGACACTAAACGCCTGGCTGTCTCTTTTCTCAATAGGACCTTTTGAAGTGTAAAAGTTTCCAATGTTTTCAAAGTCTGATTATAAATTTTTTAATGAATCCTATTTATTTTTGATGTCATATTTAAAGATTCTGCCTAACCCTAGGTCATGAAGATTTTCTCCTACATTTACATTTGGATGTCTGATCCATTCTACCTCTGAAATACTATCTTAATTCTGTAACTCTTCTATCTTCAGAATTTCCACCTCAATTAGAAAATTCCTGAAAGTTTCTTTCCTAGCCTCTTTGCTTCTACTTTTGCCTTTCTCCAATCAACTTTCCACAGAGCAGTAAGAATTTCACCTATACTTCTTATCAGATCATGTCACTTCCCTGCAAAACATACTTTAATGGCTTTCCATTCCACTTGGAATAAAAATCTAACCTTTTAATGATGGCCAATAGCCTCTCTCTTACCTCTCCAATATCATCTAATTCCTCTCCTTGCCTACTATATTCTAGCTACACAGGCCTTCTCACTGTTTCTTGAGAATATAAAACTTTTTCTCTTCTAGGCCCAGAGCCTTTATGCTTGCTGTTTTGTTTGGCTGAATACTTTTTCTTCAGCATTTGAATGACTGGCTCTTTTTCAAGCTTCAAATCTCAGCTCAAATGCTCGCTCCTAGAAAAAGGCCTTTGTTTCCCTCCCTTGATTAGTCTATTACCTTGCTTATTTCCTAATAAGACTGTCACAATCTGTGTCTTGCTTATTTATTTGTTTTCACTCTGCCTTCTCAACTAGAATGTGAACTAGCTACAGAAAGTTTGTCTTCTTTACTACTCTGTTCCCAGGGCTTACTCCAGTATATACACAGCGCATGGTAGGGGTTCAAGACATATTTGTTAAATATATGAAGGAAATTGTTACTCCTATCACACAATTTCTCTTTTTTGTTAGGAATTCTCAGTTCTGCTCTAGAAGGAGCTACTGATATATAAATGCTATGATAAGTCGGAAAATAATTTAAACAACTTCTAGCTAGTCATCTAATTTGCACCATTTTTCAAGGAATATTTTATTCACAGTATATTAACTAATTCTGTAATTCAAAGAGTCCATGTTAAAACTATATACTCACTTAAGAAAGATGGTCTTTCATCTGGATTTTGTGCCCATCCACTTTCTATTAGAGAGATCATATGTGCTCGGTGAGGTATATCATATGGCAAAGTTTCTTCATTAATAACAGGTCGATGTCCTTGTGACACACTATACATTATCTGCAAAGGATTGGTGACATCTGTCAAAACAAATAGATTGCATTCATTAGAAATATATTACGATTCAGCATATTACTTACATCTAAAACTAACTAAAAGAAAATAAGTGAATATTAAAATTTTAGGAATAATGTCTTACCCCCCTTTCTGTAAAAGGAATATATATATCCCAAACCATTGCCAGACTTGTCTATTCCTATGGAAGGAGTTTATATCCTCACCTCATTAATTCTGGGCTTGGCCATATGATTGGATTTGGTAAACAGAATATTTGTAAAGCAGAGCTGAGCAAAACCTAGCCGAACTAAGAAGGGCTACAGCAACTAATATTTAATGTGAATGAGAAATAAATGTTTATTTCATAAGCTATGGAGATTCCAAGGTTGTTTTTTGTTACACAACAAGCTGACCTACACAAACCTCAGAATAAAGAAATAAACAATATTTTCAGGGAATAAAAAGGACAGATTAGTCTTCAATATTTGCTAGTCTTTATAGAGGGAGTAGTAATTAAATTATCATATAAATAATTTTACAGCTAGACTAGAACTTGGAAATAGTAATTTAAAATTCTTACTATGCAAGTGACAAAAATGAGGACTGAAGAGATTTTGTGACTTGATCACAGAGTTAATTACTGTCAGAACAAGAATTAAAATCTGGGTTTTTCTGATCCTTAATCCAGTACATTTTCCAGTATATAGCAGACTCACAACTGGATCCTTAACCCAGTATATTTTGCAGTATGTGATGCATTCACAATTGATAAATTGTCGTTTTAGTGTGCTTTCCACAAAATGAATAAGCAGATTTAAAATAACATGATTTTTAGATAGTTCTGAGAGTGACCTACTAACATGATGTTATTGAGCATAAAAAAGTCAAAACATACTTACCTTCAAAAGGCTGTTTTCTGGATAACACTTCCCATGTGATAACTGCATAGCTGTTTAACATAAGAACATACATGTTATATATTTTAAATGAACTCTATCTAATAAACTAAAATAGCACTACTTTTAAAAGCTGACTGTGAAGATACCATTTTTGAAAGTGATAAGGCAGCAAAGAATTACTGTATACAATGAAGATGACAAATGCTCATCTAGTTTTGAAAGAAAATCAATTTTAAGTTAAAAAATTAGGAAATTACTATAATAAAAGCTTAACGTTACATGCAAGATTAACTTTTTGTGGATGATTTAATACTAGGATTAATTCTTGAACACTCAGATAAGCTATGCCCTTTAATTAAATGATATTACTTTTCACAAAGAACAAACAGCAAGAAAAAAATTGTCTCATGGAGCTCTATTCTACTGCCTTTTTTCTGCTCTCAGCACTATCTTCTTTGGTAGTAGAAATATCCTGCCTACAGTTTAACTTCAGATGTCAATTACAGGGTTAAGCTGCATAGAGTTTATAATTAGAATAAATGGTTAAATAGGATATAAGAATTTTGCCACACCCCAACATTAACCATGCATTCAAAATGGACACATAGAATTTATTACTACCAACACCTTTTGTTACAAGGAGAGCGAGGAGTACAGAGGGAATTCCTACCCAAATAAAGGAATAATATTTCCTCATATTTCCCCGACAGAGAATATTGAAATTGAACATAAAGAGAAAATTCACAAAATGAATGACTGGTAGACTTAAATTGGCCCATTTTTATAGAATCAAACCAGTTTTCAAGAATTGTTGAGGAGAACATGATCTTTACCTTAGGAAGCTATAAATACATTTCCCCTCCCCTCAGTACGTCATTCGAAATAAATTAAAAATATCAGAAAACAAAATATAAAAGGGCAATTTTTTATATTTATACAATGTGAATGTAAAAGACACTATATGAATTGTTTTAGTGCAGCCACTAAAATGGATTGGCTGGCTTTGGATTTAATGAGAAATAACAAAAATTAAAATGCTTTTGAAGAAAAGGAATATGCAATTTAATTAAATATATAGTTTTCTGGTAGAGATATGGCATTTGTTCCTAAAATGATTCATTAACAGGTTATTTATTAAAGATGGCAAAAAGCCATTTAAAGGACTATAAAATGTGTTCACAGCAAATTTAGAGAGTGTGCTTTTGCATTCATTAGTATATTAAAAGAGATAAGAGTAACTTACACATGAGGTGAATGTCCCCATCTCTTAAACCTATGTAAATAATCATCTTCCTTTTATTCTGGTTAAATAACCAGTGTCAAGAGCAATGTGTTATGCTTATTACTGCATTATGAGACTATAAGTAATATGCATCGGAAATATGAAAATACGATCAAATCCATTGATTTGTTGTATAAAAAATTCACACATATACAAATATTAGGGATTCTTTAAATAGAAACATCCCCAGTATGATTAAGAGTTGGTCTATTTATCTAAAAAGATGTATAGATATCAAAAGCTGAAAGGTTGAACAGGTTGAGAAACTTAAAGCTAAAATGTTAGGAACTACTGTTTCCCTCTGCATTTCCAAGTCACATATGATAAAAATCCTTAACTATTATATTATAAATTGATAGGATAAGAAAAGATGCTTTAAAATTTCTTAAAGGATGTAAAAGTTTCTTAAAGCAAATCATTAAATTTCTTTACTTTGAAAAATATTAATCACCATGGCCTCAAGTTTATTTTCACCACAATTATGAGAGAAGAATAAAAATCACAGTTTAAAATGTAGCTTCAAAATTCTGGTTGGCTAATTTTGTGTCTGAGACAAGGTTAACTCTGAGAAAAAGCAATCCTTATTATACCTATATATATCATGCTTGATACTGGCCCTTGATTTTTGTCCAGGTTCATAGTTTTCAGGTGGCATATAGATAATTGTCCCTCCTTCTGGTGCAGATTTGCTGCTTCGTGATTGTGAGAGGGACATCATGCGCCATTTTGATAAACCAAAATCTGCAATCTGTAAGGG
Source organism: Papio anubis (assembly GCF_008728515.1). Classification (NCBI taxonomy): domain Eukaryota; kingdom Metazoa; phylum Chordata; class Mammalia; order Primates; family Cercopithecidae; genus Papio; species Papio anubis. The sequence goes on along the minus strand of NC_044983.1, from coordinate 85,230,978 downwards.
AAAAGAGCAAATAATTGAATTAAGAAATTTCCTTTTTAAAAAGTCCAAAAGTCAACTATCTTTGTGTATATTCACTGTATTTAGATATCAAACCAGAGAAAATGTAATATATTTTAATATTTTATTTCTATATATTCCACCAACTTTTTACAAAATTAAATTCCATAGTGCTGAGCCAAATAACTCTAGAAGCAATACATACTGACTTAAAAGTTTAATATAACATTACAAATTTCAAAAGAGAAACTAATTTTTGAAAATTAAAGAGAGACATTTTTTGTCTGTTACTCTCAATGAGTGTGTACCTTGCACACCTTGTCATGACATATAGCTTGGTACCATGTGCTTTCCACATCTCACAGAGCTGCCAATTCTACTCACATCTCATGCAATTGTCACTGGTCATTGTTTACAATTCTGGTTTATACAGTTGTATTCATAATGCCCTAAAGGTAGCATTCTTAAATTACGAAATAAGCAAAATCTCAAAATTGTAAAGATAATTATTATACAATTTTATGCTGATCACTAAATGAAGTATTTCATAGAAATAGTATAATTGCATATAAAGCATATTTATGTCCAATACAATAGGTGTCTAAAGAATTATCAGTGACAATATTCTGTGCCTTTGATACGTCCTGTACAGTTTTGCTTCAATTGTAAATCTTGTGCACATATTATACAGTATCTTATAACTAAATATTTAAAAGCTTCCTTATTTTTTACTTTATTTTTTAAAAATGTAAAACAAAATGTAAGAACAGAAATAATATTTAATTGACAAGGGAGTATGGGAAATCCTTAAAGACATTTAAATTCCTTAGAACATTTTACTGCATACTTTAGAATTCAGCAGAGTGAAATGGGCTCCACGCAGCACATCATTTGTTTCCATTGTTTACTTCCTATATTTTTTACTGATTTTAACAAAATACATAATTTTATTAGCATTTAGATGAATTTGAGACAAAAAAAAATTATGGCCTCAATCCCCAAAAAGGAGGGGTAGAATAAATGAATCTTCCATTCATTTGCTACAATAAAAGAGTAAATTTAAGAAAAAAAATAAAAATAATCAAGATTTAAAAAACTGAATTCACAGAAAAGGACCAAGTATACGCTATTGATGGATGAAAAAGAAAGTAGAGGTCATTATTACTTTGCTTTTGTTTTCTCTATCAAGAATAGTTTCTAGTCTGAGATGAAGAAAATGAAGTCTAAGGAAGTTGAAAAGTTATACAACTATATATTTCAAATTATTCAGATAATTTGCAAATACCTCCTCAGTGCTATTAGTGTCCTTTGTGGGACAAAATGGAGAGGTATTATAGGATATCAGAAAAGTGAATGCCAGTCTGATTTTTTAAAAAGGGGAAAAAATGTTGACTTTGCAAATCAACATTTGCAACCTATAGAAATATATGGAGTATTCTAAAGTATGCAACCTAGGAACCTAAGAATAAGTCTGACATATTTGTAGGAGCCTATCCTTAAACTCTGGTGTTTCAATCCTCCAACACTGCATGAAGTCTCTCTTTTTTAAGGGCCTTAATCTCATTTATAAAGGAGAAGCCCTAACAGCTTAATCACCTCTTAAAGGTCCCATCTGTTAATAGTATCACATTGCCAACATCTGAAGTTTAGAGGGGACACATTCAAATCACAGCATTCTGCCTGTGGCCCCCCTAAAATTCATGTCCTTCTTATATACAAAATACATTCGTTCCAGCCCAATAGCCCCCAAAAGTCTCAATTTGTTCTAGTATCAACTTCAAAGCCTAAGTCCAAAGTCTCTTCTAAACATCATATGGGTGAGATTCAAGGTGAAATTCATCCTGAGGCAAATTCCTTTCTAGCTGTGAGCCTGTGAAATCAAGTAAGTTATGTGCTTACAAAATAAAATGGTAGGGCAAGCATAGAATAGCTGTTCCCATTCCAGAAGGAAGAAACAGGAAAGAAAAAGGGAGTAACAGGTCCCAAGTCAGTCTAAAACACAACAGACCAAACAACACTGAATCTTAAGGCTTGAGGATAATCTTCTTTGACTCCATGTACTACCGTCTGGACACACTGGGGTGAGGTTGAACCCCAAGGCCTTGGGCAGCCCTGCCCCTGTGGCTTTGCTAGATATAGTCCACGCTTCATTTCTTACATATTCAAGTCACATGCTTTGGTTTTCCCAGGCTGGTGCTGCACACCAGTGGCTCTACAGGTCTGAGGTTCTAGGGGTAGCCCTGTTACCATAGCTCCACTAAGCACTGCCTTATAGTGGGCACTCTGTGAAGGATCCACCCTGAAGCAGATCTCTGCCTGGGCCCTGAGCTTTTCTGAGGCACTCTTTAAAATCTAGGTGGAGAAAGCCATGCCTCCACAGCTTTTGCACTTTGCATGCCTACAGAATTAGCACCACATGGTTGTCACCAAGGCATACTGCCCTCTGGAGCAGTGACATGAGCCACATCTGGATCTATGTGAACCACAACTGGAATAACCAAGGAACACACACTCTGGCCAGCCTTGAATATCTCTGAAATGCGTCTGGGGTCATTCTCCCATTGTCTTGATGAATAGCACCTATCTTCCCTCTATCCATGCTAATTTCTTTATCAACCAGTTACTTTGCCACACTCTTGTTTTTCTTTCCTAAAAAGAATTTTTTATTCTTTACATGGTCAGTCTGAGAATTTTCCAAATCTTTACATTCTAATTCCCATTTGATTATAAATTTCACCTTTAAGTCATTTCTACTTCTTGCATTTTACTATAAGCAGTTAACAGATGCCACCCAGCATTCTGAACACTTTGTTGCTTAGAAATTTCTTCTGCCAAATATCTTAGTTCAATGTTAAGTGCTGTCTTCCACAAAGTCCCAGGACACAGACATCGTTCAGGTAAGTTCTTAGCCACTTTACCACAAGGATGACCTGTCTTCCAGTTTCTAATACCATGTTCTTCCTTTCCATCTGAGCCTGTTTGTCAGAATAGTCTTTACTGTCCATATGTCCAGCAAGATTCTCTTCATGACCACTCAAGTAATCTCTAAAAGAATGAAGGTTTCTCTACAGCCCTTCTCTTCACTTCAAAGCCCTCAATAGAATTGCCCTTAATGCTCCCTTCATGGCAATCTAGGCTTTCTCTGGCATCCATTTCAAAAATGATTTCAGCCTATATGTCATTATGCAGTTCCAAAGCTACCTCCACATTTTTAGATGGCTGTTGTAGAAACTCCTTACTTTTATTGTACCAATTTCTGTCTTAGTCCTTTTGTGCTGCTATAACAGAATACCACAGACTGGGTGATTTATAAAGAAGATAAATTTGTTCTCACAGTTCTGGAGGCTGGGAGATTCAAGATCCAGCCACTGACATTTGGTCTGGTGGTCACCTGCTTGTGGCCTCCTCAAATGGCAGAAGGCAGAAAGGCAAGCTACCTGAAAGCTGCATGAAGCATGTTTTTTTTTTTTTTTGGTTCTTAATCTCATTCAGGAGGGATGGAAAAGCCCTCCCTCATGGCCTAATTACCCCTTAAAGGCCTTACCTCTTCACTATCACATTGGCAACGTATGAATTTTGGAGGGGGGCACATTCAAACCATAGCACCTGGCTTAAAAATTTCAAAAAGTTTACAAAAAGGGGTATTTTATAAGTATATAGAAAATGAAAGGGCCAGCAAAAATTCTCAAAAAACAAATTATATCAGAACAGTAGTCAATTTCTGATCTTGGGTAATACAGCCCAAGTGCTTGATCTTGGGTAATACAGCCCAAGTGCTTGGCACAATGCCCAGCACATAGTAGTTGCTTCATAAACATTCATTAAGTAAAGGAATAACCAATTTGGTTTCTTTTTTTTTTTTTTGAGATGGAGTCTCGCTCTGTTGCCTAGGCTGGAGTGCAGTGGCATGATATCTGCTTACTGCAAGCTCCACCTCCCGGGTTCATGCTATTCTCCTGCCTCAGCCTCCTGAGTAGCTGGGACTACAGGCACCCGCCACCATGCCCGACTAATTCTTTTTGTATGTTTTAGTAGAGATGGGGTTTCACCGTGTTAGCCAGGATAGTCTCGATCTCCTGACCTCGTGATCCGCCCACCTCGGCCCCCAAAGTACTGGGACTACAGGCATGAGCCACCGCTCCTGGCCTGGTTTCCTTTCTTGACAGTAGTAATACTGTCAAAGAGTAAATGTATAAATGGTTTGTATATTATAAAATATTTTAATGCACTTAAACATATTAGACTTCCAAGTTGGTAGGCCTATCTGGTAAATACACCGACTGGGCTCAGTGGCTCAAGGCTGCAATCCCAGCACTTTGGGAGGCCAAGACGGGTGGATCACGAGGTCAGGAGATTGAGACCATCTGGGCTAACACTGTGAAACCCTGTCTCTACTGAAAAAATACAAAAAACTACCCAGGCGTGGTGGTGGGCGCCTGTAGTCCCAGCTACTCGAGAGGCTGAGGCAGGAGAATGGCATAAACCTGGGAGGCGGAGCTGGCAGTGAACTGAGATCCGGCCACTGCACTCCAGCCTGGGCGACAGAGCGAGACTCTGTATCAAAAAAAACAAAAAAAACAAAAAAAACTAAACACACCCTTACCATATGACCCAGCATTTGTATTCTTGGGCATTTATCACAGAGTAATGAAAACTTATGTTCACTCATAAACCTGTATAGATTTGTTCACAGCAGCTCTGTAAATAATTACCCCAAACTGGAAAGAACCAAAATATTCCTGAATGGTTAACTGTGGTACATTTATACTGTGGAATACTATTTATCAATAAAAAACAACTATTGTTACAAGCACAACTTAGATGGATCTCAAGAGCATTATGTGATGTGAACAGATCCAATCTCAAAATATCACATACTATATGATTCCACTTATATAGCATTTTCAAAATGACAAAATTAAAGAGATGGAAAGCAGATTAGTGGTTGTTAGAGGTACAGATTGTGGTAGAGAGGAAGTGGGTGAGGTAGCATGAGTGGTATCTTTGTGGTGATGTTATGAGAAGTGCTGTACCTTGATTGTTGTGGTTACACAAATCTATACACGTGATAAAGTAATGATACTATGTACACGCACTGTACTAATGTCAAATTCCTGGTCTTAAAATTATACTATAATTATGTGTGACATAACAATGTGGGAAACCAGGTGACGGATACATGAAACCTCTTTATTACCTTTGCATCTTCCTATAAACATATAATAATTTTAAAATAAAAAATAAAACAAAAAAGGTGATCTTGACAATTCAATGAAGAAACATAATGGCTTTGTATTTTATATCGTAATTCTATCTCTGTCTAGGAATAGCTTCCTAACTGCAGTAGTAAGAAGGAGAATAGAAGATAGAAATTAAGGGCTACGGAAATTACTATTCGTTGGTCTCTAACTCTAAGGAGAGATATGAAACAGTCTAGGTCGAAGAAATAACTAAAAAGTATTTTTAAAACTATAAGGACAAGGAAACAGATAAACTTTTTAAAAAAGTAATTACCTTAACATGAAATTCATTGTCTAATAGGATATTCTGAGTCTTCAAGTCATGATGAAGTAAAGGAGGAGTCATATTGTGCAGGTAATTTACACCAAGGGCAATTTCATGCAGAATGCGAAATCTCAATGGCCAAGCAACATCAGGATATTCAGTTTTCTTCATATATATGTGAAAAGAAACAAAATAAAATTAGTCCAAATTTCACTACGTTTCACACTTAGAAGTTAAATATTCCATGAGGAAATACAGTATAAACTAAGGTTAAAACATATGCACATTTTTATAAAATAGCGTCAATTTGATATGGTTTAACATTTATGTGTCTTACTTTCCTCACTTTCTAGAGAAAGTTATGATAACTTCATAGCACGAATACTTCCTTTTAGTTTATATTGGTCATGCAACTACATGGTTTTGGGTCTTTCTTCAACTGACACAGATCTCAGTTATTTTGTGTCTATACATAGCCAAAAGTCATACACTTACACCCACATCCACCTCTCCATTCTATGTCTTAATCAAGTAATTTGAGCGCACACAAATACACAAATACACACAAAATTACACACAATTTATTTCTAGTAAATACCAAGCCATTCATTCAAAATTTTTATTTTAATTTTATTAATATAAAATCAGACTTTATTATAATCACTGCATCAGTTATAAATTATGACCATATTTATTGACTAAGCACTAATTTATCATACATTTAATCATATAATTAATCTGTCTGCATTCCAGCTTATAAAATTAGCCTTTTGATTTGTTTTTGTGGAAGGGGACAATCATTTTTGTTTCTAAAACTATACAGTATAGACACATTTAAAACATAATGTTTTATTTTTCATAGTACTCAACATCCATCTGAGCTTTCTTAAAATAAATGTTTTCTGAACACAAAAGTTAATGTAGCTTCCCAGGAGAATGAACATACTTCGGAAGACCAGGCAATTTGGGAAGATCAACAATGAATCACCAGGCACCATGCCACATTTTTCTAAATGCTATGAAAAAGACTGCTTCTACTGAAAGTACAAAACTGATCTTGAGAAGTTTTTCTGCAAATGCGTCAGCTTATAGTTCAGTGATCAATCTGGCAGGGGGAGTGGTTCAAAATATTTTAGACTATTTATGATACATCTTGAGTTTTTTCAATGAATTTTGTAAGGTTGGGGGAGGGCACGTCAAGATAAATCCCACCCTAAATAATGCAATACAGGAAACCAAATGAAACACAAAAGACTAATGTGGAACATTACTTTCTCTGGTACACACAGAGCCCTGTCCCCTAGAGAAACTGAATCTTTTAATCTATAAAAAAGGTAACTTTTTCTGAAAATTACACAGTTTAAAGCAGTTACCAGGCCTCTCTGCAGCATAATGTAATATGGAGGCTTGTGATCATGGAGACAAGGGAGAGAAGTGCTCACTCTATATTTTATGATTTTTTTTCCAGGAGTTAGCAGTCCCCTGGAGGAGGCTGTAGAATGTCCAGTGAGCTGCAAATTTGGGTGCCAGAGTATCTGCTGGGGTGTGGGAAGAAAATGTTAGATTTCTACTTATATTCATTTCTCAACAAAAATAAACGAGAAATTATGATTTATTAATATTTGTATCTTGGTTGCTGTGGTAGTTATACAAATCTTACAGACTGACACCAGTTACTTATTCCATCCTTGTTTCAAATGATCACAAGTCACGAATAGAATGTGATGTATTCTGAAACAGAGAGGAAGTTACTCTATGACTGACTGACAGTGGCACCCACTTTCCCTTGGCCACTTACAGGGCATTGTGTTACACTATCATTTAGGAGTATCCATTGATTGGATTTTATAGATTATTACAGTTTTAATTAAGCCAACCCTCACAAAATGGACCAAGTGGTTTAAAAAGATTTATTGAAACTACAGACTCATGATAATACTAATAATGAATACATATATTTTGAGAATGAGGACCCCTGAATTTGTTTACTCATGGGATTCACAAAGAGAAAGTGATTGGTACCTTGAGAAAAAAGGTAAATGGCTCATACCACTGTCTATTATTAGAAAAGCTAATGTATCTGGTATTCAGAGATAATTTATTAATATCTGGCCTGCTAATTCAGAACTTCATGAACTGGTATTAGTAACATTAAATTTGAATTTGAAATTGCTATTAACATAAAATATCACTTAACAGTGGATTTTACAGTGTGCAGAGTTTATCTTTTCCATTTCTACCCATGTAATATGCATATAAATACTAGAATTTGGTATAAATGTTAGGAATGGTAACTCAGGCAAAATAATCTAGAGTACAGGGCCTGAATCCACAGTGTTTTAATCAACACAAAAATGTCACAAAAGGTAAAATTTTATCCCTGTGATAGTTTTTCATTATTCTTTGATTCATCTATATACCCCGAAATAATCTGATCAAACATAAAATCAAAGTAAAATATAGTTTGAATAGTGAAAATGGCAATTATGGCCACTAAAAATGTGTAATACTTACCCTATGTAGGAGTTCATTTAATGATCCATTTGGCATGTATTCAGTAACTATTCCCAAAAATTCAGGCTCATTGCAAATTCCCAAAATTGGAAGAATGTAACTAAATCTAGCTTTGTGTAAAATTTCAGCTTCTCTTAAGACATCCTTTCTTTCACTAAGAGAAGAAAATGCATAATTACTTCAAGTAATACAAAATATACAATTATCATGCCTATAAGATTAAGCCTGGATTTTTTTCATTAATTAACTATGTGACCTCATGTAAATTATGCAACTTCTCTGCACCTTAGTTTCACCATATTTAAAACACAAATAATACCTACTCTATATATTCCACAAGTCTGTTTAGAGACCAAAATAACTTCTATAAGCCACTGACAGGTAAAAGTGCTAAACACAGGTTATTATTATTGTACTTTTCCTAGGAAAGGGAAAGAACATAGTATTAAATTAATAAAGTCTATCTAGGTTAGAATAATCGGTGCTTGAACTAATTACATAATTAAGTTTACACATACATTGTATTCAAATGAACATGTTTTATCAGAATATTATATTAAATTTTATGGTTGCATACCATATAAACATTTTCCAAATATCCCGAATATTAAAACATTTAAATGTTATAGATTTAATAGCTGCATAAAAGTCAATAATATTTATAAATTATATACCAGAACTCAGGAAAAGAACACTGAGAACAGGTAAATGCTTAATAATATTAATAGATTGCTGGGGTAACTGGCTCCCAGGTTCATTTGCTTATGCATATGTAAAACAAATATATATTTAACTATTTTTTTTTTCTATTTTTCTTTGTCACCCAGGCTACAGTGCAGTGGTGTGATCACTGCTCACTACAGCCTCAAACTCCTGGATTCAAGCCATCCTCCCACCTTAGCCTCCCCAGAAGCCAGCAAGCCCCACAGGCATGCAACCATGCCTATTTTTTTATTTTTTTTATTTTTGTAGAGACAAGGTCTCACTATTTTGCTCAGGCTGGCCTCAAACTCCTGGGCTCAAGTGACTCTCCAGTTTCAGCCTCCCAAAGTGCTGGGATTACAGGTGTGAGCCACCTTGCCTGGCCACATTTAACTTTTATTATGGATAAAGAATGATGCTCAGCATTATGGAAAATATATGAATTAAAAAGATATAGTCTTTGCCTTTGAGTTGCCCAGAAATCTTTTAAGTAAAATAAAAATACAAGGCAGAAGGTAATAAATGCCACCAAAAGAGAAAAGGAAGCTATTGGGAAATCAGAGAAAAGAGAGTACATTTGAGGTTAGGAGAGTCATTTACAGTCTTCAGAAAAGTAGGATTTTGATCCCAGCTGTACCATAAGAATGAACAGAATTTAAACACTGGAGGGTATCTAAGACAAATGAGGGCCGGGCGCGGTGGCTCAAGCCTGTAATCCCAGCACTTTGGGAGGCCAAGGCGGGTGGATCACGAGGTCAGGAGATCGAGGCCATCCTGGCTAACATGGTGAAACCCCGTCTCTACTAAAAATACAAAAAACTAGCCGGGCGTGGTGGCGGGCGCCTGTAGTCCCAGCTACTCGGAGGCTGAGGCAGGAGAATGGCGTGAACCTGGGAGGCGGAGCTTGCAGTGAGCTGAGATCCAGCCACTGCACTCCAGCCTGGGTGACACAGCACGAGACTCCGTCTCAAAAAAAAAAAAAGACAAATGAGGCCTCCACTTGAGGAGGGGATGTGCTTTCTTTTTAACCTGTATAATGCCTAGCACTTGGAACAGTGCCCTGGACATAGTAATGTATCAGATGTTCAAATAGGTAGGTATCAAATGTATTCAAGGAAGTTAAAGGGAAGGCTCAATTTGGGAAATTGTGAATTGTTTAATGCAGATCAGGATATGTAATATAAAAGGAGTGAAGGTGAATAAGACAGGTTAGGGCCATTTCTCAGTCTTAAAGCCTGGTTAGGGTGGTGAAACTTCATTTAGCAGCCACTAAATTGTGACTGATGGTTTGTTTGATGCTTTTTTTTTTTTTACATACAGAATGCATGCTGGAAACTTTTTTTTTTTTTTTTTTTTTTTTAACAGACCAGATCTTGCTGTGTTGCCCAGACTGGCCCTCCCTACTCTGCCTCTTGAGTAGTTGGGACTACAGGGGTGTGCCAACGTAGCTGGTGTGACTGAAAGTTTTTGAGTCAGGGAATGATAGTAGAATAAAATTTTAAGATGATTAATTTGGCAACAAGATGTAGGATTAGAAGAAAGTGGTAGAGTTTGAAAGTCAGGTGTTAGGAGATTTTAATACCAGTTAAGACATGAACTTAAAACTACAAAGGTAGCAGTGGAAATGGAAAGAAAAACACTAAGTGAATAGAATGCTCAGGTTGTGGTGACTGACTGTAGGGGGTTAAACAAAAAATGAAAAGGAATGGGAGATGTCATTATTTTTTTTACCCTGGGTGACTGGATGTTGGTTGCAGCAATGACAGAAATAGAAATGTTTCCAGGAGAAGCCTATTAGGTAAGTAATGATGGTAAGTTAATTCTTACACCTCTCAAACTCTGAATGAATGGCTGTTGAAATATGAATAGCAACAGACATTCTAGACCAGACTAAGATGGATTGCTTTTAAAAACAAACAAAAAAAACAAAGCAAAAGAATCTTGGTCATTTATTTTTTGAATAGGTCATATATTTATATGTCTTAAAATTCAAGAGTAACAAGAAGGCATAAAGTGAAAAGCTTCTCTCATTCTCTGTCCTTCAATCACTTAATACTCCAACTGCTAGGAAACCAATTATATCAGTTTGTGAGACCCATTTCAATTAAACGTTTATTCCCTAGATGGAAATAGTTCTGTATTTGCCCCAAGAGATTTGGGCCAACAACAGAGGATGACCCTGAAGATTCCTGGATACTAAGAACAATAGAGAGTGCATGCTGCAGAAGTCTCAGTGATACTTCATACACTCTTTCCTCCTCCCATTAAAAGACATTCTTCTGTCCACTGTGACCCTATTACACGTCAGTCACTTTGCATGCACTAGCATCCTAAGATCACCCTCTAAACATAGTTTCATTATCTCCACTTCATAAATGAGGGCACTGAGGCTCAGGAAAATTAATACTTTTCTAATGGTCACACTAATAAGTGGCAGGGTTGGCGTCAGATTTGAATTGCAATTATGGGACATTAAAGCCTGCATTCTTTCTACCCTATTGCTTGGTCAAAGAATATAGTTGGACAGTTCTTGAAGATAGATTTTTGGCAAGATTGAGTGAGTAGGAAATTTTTTTTAAAAGCCAAAAGATTGTAAAAATTGATTTTTATATTTTGAAAATAAAGGCGTAAAATACAGCTTCTATAGTCACATCACCAAAATTAACTCAAAAATTTCATCAAAAAAGTTACGTCATCTACAGGGTATTTGAACAACCAATTGGACTCATTACTCATAAGGGGTGGGAAGATTGTTGGGGAAGGTCCACTCATCGGACAGAAGTCAGATTATGGAGACTGATTCACCAATCATTAAAATAAGGGCATGTAACATTGCATAAACTTATTTTTCTTTCAGGTCATCCCAAAGAACAATGCAAACATTCTTCTCCATAGCCCGAGACACACATGTATTTATTATTCCTATTTTATAAGTGAGGAAAGAGACACCAGTGAGTCAACTGCATAGCCTTGTCTAATGCTCAGACTACATAAATACTGCACTGATAAGATCTTAAGTAACAAATTGGAAAAAAGAATGTGATGCAGTAATGCCAGAGTGTTTCACTGGTCTTATGGCTTCCTCGAAGACAGAATTAATTTCCTACCCAATTCAGTGAAGAATTTTAGACTATGAAAATTGTTCATGAGTATGGGAAAGAAACTCCCTCTTCACTTCTTGGTCCCCAAACTGTACAAAGCTTAGATAAACTAAAATCCTGAGAAGCAGCACCCAAAGTGGGAGGATCAATTGGCTTTTCAATACCCATTGGGTCCATCAGTGCTATATTTATTTCCATACAGTGTTTGCATAACTGGTTCTAACATATATCCATCCTCTCTAACCAACCACCACCCTTAAAAGTTGACTACAGACACATATACACACTTGCCCAGCACTTGCGCCACAGAACATAAGGCCCAGAGTAAACAGACACCACACCTTGTATATCACTGAATCTGGATTATGATAGAAAAGAAGTGGAAACAAGCTCTAGAGGTGTCCCAGATCTCCTGTGCCATTTATGCCATCCAAGCCTGACAGTGAGACAATGAAGAAAAGTCACAGGTAGGTGAAAATCCAGTAACTTTGGCAGGGCAGAAGCTGAGGAATTTATCTGATACTGGATACTCACAGCTTCTGGCCAATCAGGCATCTGTGATGACGTATTTTCACATTAGATATAGGAGGAGGAGAAGAGAATGTTGTAATCATGGATGTTAACTCACTAAGAACTGAATGCTGGGCCTAGTTAAATCCCTGTAGGAAGTAAAATACACAAGACTAGTGACCAGACCCATTGACTAATACACAGTTACAGGTCTATGGCACGTGGTTGTAATGTTCTTCTGAAAACAGAAACTAATGTTAACCTTCCCTTAAAACCTGTACAAACCAGTAAGTGAAAGCCATTTACAATTTCTGGCCATTTAACAGTCTTTTGGTTCAATTTATTGTGGCAAAAATAGCACACATTTCCTCTACTTAACAATCTTCCCGTGAGAGAAACTGAGAGTGGGAGAAACTGAATTGTATTGAGTTTGATATAAAACATTCCTGATAACACATAATAAACCACAAACAAAAACAATAAAAAGCAAAACATCCTAGATTCTAAAGCAGCTCTGTCCAATAAACATATAATGTGAAAACCACCACATACAATTTAAAATTTTCTCATGGCCACATAAAGTAAAAAGAAACACATTAAAATGAATTTTAATCTTATATTTAACCCAAGATATCACAAATATTATCATTTCAGCATATAATCAAATATTAATAAAATATTACAAGTTTTTAAAAATAAATACTAAGCATTCGAACTCTGGTATTTTACACTTAGGTCACATTTCAGTTCGGACGGGCACATTTCAAGTGCTCAGTACTCACCTGTGGCTAAGGGCTACCTACTGGACTCTGCAGCCCTACAGCCCGATTTCAAAAATAAGGAAAAAACAAAGCAAGCAAAACCCACACCCACTACATATAAACACACACCAATTTCAATAAACCCGGCATTTAGAGTTAGGCAGTGATTGCTGATTTTTGGAGTACGGAGAGAGAACGCTTAGGAGTAAGAGGGAAGGAGAAAAAGGGAAATGGAGAGATGCGTGGAGGAATGCAACTGCTGCATCTCCAGAGAAGTGCGTGCTCCCTACCGTGCCAGAGCTTGAAGGGTCGGTGCTCCCTACCTCCCAAGCTTGAAGGGCTGCCTAGAGGTGACGAGGTGGGGCCGGCCCCAAGCGGTCACTGCCATTTGGGCTCTAGAGCCCGCTTGTCAGGGGGCTTGAGGGGATGCAGGATAGTTGGGGGCTCTTCCCGGGAACCCCATTGGCTGCCTACCTGTCGAGCAGAGGGGTGTGGATGTGCAGGTGCTTCACGGCCACCTGGACGCGCCAGTCTGCGTGGCGGGCGGACGACACAGTGCCCGAGGCGCCGCGGCTCAGGTAGCGCAGGTCGGCGAGCTTGTGGTAGGGAATGGTGGGCAGGGCGCTGCAGATGGCCTCCCCGTTCATGGTCCCGGGCGCTCAGGCCGGTTCCGGTTGTGCCCCCTGCTGCGGCGGCTCCCAAGGCTCCCCCGCCGCGCTCGGGAGCCCAGATCCGCCCCTGCACTAGCGAGGCCGGCAAGACCCTTTTTGCCCCGCGACACTAGGTCACGAGGGCGCCCATTCCCCGGGCGGCCCACGCCAGCCGCTGCTTCTCCGAACCAGAGCTGACTTCTTTTCTAGAGACTAGTGCCAACGCCGTAGCGCCGCGAAGGAGCTTCCTCTCTCGCTGCCCTGGCCGGTCCTCCCCGGCGCGCGCCGCCACCAGCTCAGGCCGCCTGAGCTCCTCCCTCCCCAAACTTCGCAGGCTACGTCAGCTGCGGACAGCAAGGCGGGGAGAGGGGCAGCCCGCTCGCGGCCCTTCCGCCTGGCTCTCGCCTCGGCCTGCGACCGGGATCCTCCGCCCGGGTCGCGCAGCCGAGGCCGAGAGCTGGGGCGGGCGGCCGGGAAGTGGGAAAGGGAGCCAGAGGCGCTCCTTTTGTCTTCTCTTCCCATCCCCCAGGTTTGGGAAAGTTTTGCTTTTGGGAAGCCCCTCTCTTCAGCCTGCTGGCAGTGTCGGATTGGTGCCGCCAGCCCCTCCCCCACCCTCCCCACCCCTCCCCACCTTCCCCCACTCCACCCCCCACCCCTCCCCCCACTCTCCTCCCCACCCCCACCTCACCTCACCCTCACCCCGACCGCCAAAATTCTCTGGGCCACAGGTCTTCCGGAAGTTGCCAATCCCGGTAGCTGCAGCGTCCGGCTGGGGTCTTTCTTAGCTTTCTTAAGGGGCTCGGGGTTCTGCTTTCTGACTCCCTCCCGACTCTCCGCCTGCGCAGGAAGCGATTTGGGGGTATTGTGAATTCCGAGGGCCCCACACTTAAGAGGTTATACTCTCACCTGTCTACCTGGACTCCAATTTCCATATTTCCAGTCACTTCAGGACTGAGAGATGGATGATAAACCCTGTCATAGTGGAGCAAGTTCAGGTGTTTAACCGCTGTTATGTGGGATCTGCCTTTCTCCCTCTTCTTTCTTACTTCCGTAAGTATATATATGCAGAGAGTGAAAAATAACCTTGAGAGAGTCCATCCCTCTGACTCCAGGTAAGACTGCAAATAATTCTTTCTTATAAATCTGGGAGGAATGCAGTCAGTGTTTCATGCCAACCAAAAAAGACTGCAAACGTTTTTCCATCTTGCTGCTTTGAACACCTTTCTACTTAGGTGACTATTTTGTAAGATATGAGTGCAAATGTTATATACAATACCAAGTCCATACTAGATGTTTAATTAATTCTAGGGCTTCAGTAATAAGGAATGACTCGAACAGATTTCTGCCTACAGACAGCTAATGCGTCTCGTATTTTTGCATTACCTGAAATGAAAGTAGCAATGTTAGGTTTTACAATAGTGGAAGGTTGTAAACGATAGTGTGTTAAAAATTTTTGATCATTTATAATAAAATGTTCAGCACTAAATATATGGTCTGATGCTCTGTGCTTTCTTGCTTAATACACTTTTTTTTGTTTTTTTTCTTTTCGAGAGGGAGTCTTGCTCTGCCACCTAGGCTAGAGTGTAGTGCCGCCATCTCAGCTCATTGCAACCTCCGCCTCCCTGGTTCAAGCAATTCCCCTGCCTCAGCCTCCCAAGTAGCTCGGATTACAGGCGCCCGGCCCCCAGCTAATTTTTGTATTTTTAGTAGAGACGGGGTTTCACCTGGCCGGGCGCGGTGGCTCAAGCCTGTAATCCCAGCACTTTGGGAGGCCGAGACGGGCGGATCACGAGGTCAGGAGATCGAGACCATCCTGGCTAACACGGTGACACCCCGTCTCTACTAAAAAATACAAAAAACTAGCCGGGCGAGGTGGCGGGCACCTGTAGTCCCAGCTACTCGGGAGGCTGAGGCAGGAGAATGGCGGGAACCCGGGAGGCGGAGCTTGCAGTGAGCTGAGATCCGGCCACTGCACTCCAGCCTGGGCGACAGAGGGAGACTCCGTCTCAAACAAACAAACAAACAAACAAAAAAAAAAAAAAAGAGACGGGGTTTCACCATGTTGGCCAAGGTGGTGTCAAACTCCTGACCTCGTGATCCGCCCACCTTGTCCTCCCAAAGTGCTGGGAGTAGAGGCCTGAGCCACCGGCCAATAAGCTTTTTTCTTAAAAAGTACTCAGAAAACTTTCCTATCCATTCATTCTGTTATGCGCGTCAGTGTGAAGAGACCAGCAAACAGGCTTTGTGTGAGCAATAAAGCTTTTTAATCACCTGGGTGCAGGCCGACTTAGTCCGAAAAAGGAGTCAGCAAAGGGAGATAGGGGTGGGGCAGTCTTTATAGGATTTGGGTAGGTAGTGGAAAGTTACAGTTAAAGGGGGCTTTTCTCTTGCAGGCAAGGGCGGGGGTCACAAGGTGCTCAGTGGGGAGCTCCTGAGATTCCTTGTCTAGGAGAAGGAGTGTCACAAGGTCAATTGATCAGTTAGGGTGGGGCAGGAACAAATCACAATGGTGGAATGTCATCAGTTATGGCGGGAATTGGCTATTTTCACTTTTGTGGTTCTTCAGTTGCTTCAGGCCATCTGGATGTATACGTGCAGGTCACAGGGGATATGATGGCTTAGCTTGGGCTCAGAGGCCTGACATATTTATCCAGTCAATTAATTAAAAACATGAGTCCTAGAAAAAGAGAACAAAGCATAAACAGAGAAGAAATGATCAAAATAATAGTTTAAAAAATTTTGCCAGGGCAGGTGTCTTCGTATTTAAAGGTCCCACCAAGTAAAAATACCTACATTAAAGCACATCATTAAAAAGGTGAGAACATTAAGAATAAAGGGAAGATTCTAAACGTTTTCAAAGGGCAGAAACAAAAATTAAAGGAATGGGAATTAGAATGGCATTGGATTTCTTAACAATGTTACTAAGTCATTGTTATCCTAAAATATAATGAAGTGAAATTTTTTCGGTATTCTAAAGGACAGTAACTTCCAACTTAGAATTCTATAGTCAAACTATCTGTCAAATATAAGGGCAGAATAAAAACATTTTCACATATACAAAGATGAAATACTTTCATTCCATTTCCTTTTTTTTTTTTTTTTAAAAGAAATCTGCTAGAGAATGTGTTCAGCAAAACATGGGAGTAGGCCTAAAAAAAGAAAGACATGGGATCCAGAAAACAGGACCAGGAAATTAAGAAGGGAAACTCCAGAATGAGAGAAATATGACAGAATTGGAGAGCAACCCATTTTCACTGAACAGGGAGATGGCAGACTTTAAGAGAAAACAGTAGTTACAGTAATTGAAATGATAGATTATCTAATTTGAGTATTTGAGAAATTATATAGATGTTGGATAGATCTAATGAAATCTGGGATAAAATTGGAGAATGAATTGTAAAAAAATACAAGTAAAAAGAAGGAGACAATTGTTAATTCCATGAAAATTATATCAGAAGGGAAAAAACATTTCTCTACACTGTTTTGTGGTGGTGAAAAATGTAGAACTTTTCAGAGCTTTTCAAATGCTAATATACATCTCTAAGAAGGAGAGAACATGAAGCATAGAACTTTATGGAATTTATTTGTATTGTTAATTACATTAGTTTTAAATTTACTTTTTAAAACCATATTCACGTGGTTTAAAATTTAAAACAATAAGGACTTACAATGCAATGGAAAAATTGAGAAGAGGACTTAGATACCTTGAAAAAGAGGTGAAAGGTGCTCAACATCATTCATTATCAGGGAATCACAAATTTTATTCACAGTGCAACACTACTGTCCAAATAGTAGAAAGAATAAAATTAAAAAGACAGAATATACCAAGTGCGAGTGAGGATTTGGAGCAACAGGAACTCTTATACACTGCTCATGGGAGTGTTGATTGGTACAATCAATTTTGTAAATTGTATGTCAGTATCTATTAAAACTGTAGATATGAAGACCCCATGACCCAGTAATTCCTTGCTTCGGTATGTGGACATGTGTATGCATCTACTAGAATGTTCATAGCAGTGGTGTTTATAATAGTCTCAATCTGGAAATTACCCAGATATCCATAAATAGTAGAATACATAAATAAATTTTGGCACATTTATGCAATGTAATACTAAATTGGAATGAAATTAAACAGTGTACAAATATAATGTTGGATGAAAAAAGCCAGATATGGAAGAGTACATATTGCATGAATTCATTTGTATAAAGTACAAAAATAAATAAAACTAACTTATGCTTATAGAAATCTTCTCTCTAGTAGGAGAGAGGCATTGATTAGAAGGGAATGATGAGGCATCTGGGATGATGGCAATGTTCTATTTTTTTATTCAGGACCTAGGATCTAGATGCCAGTTGCATGGGTGTGTTCAGTTTATAAAAATTCTTGGAGATTACACTCACATTCACTCTTATACTTCAATAAAAAGTTAATTGGTTTAAATATAAAATAAACATGCACATATATAAATATAAGTATATATTGTATATGCATATATAAATATAGATTTATATATTATATATTATTTATTATATTTTTATATTCATATATTTTCATATTTATATATTATATGCAAATATATATATTATATACTTATATAATACATATTAATATGATATAATATATTATATAATTAATATATAATAGAAAATATTAATATTATAAATATATTTTATAATTTAATATATTGCATAATGTATAACATATATGTTTTTATATATAAATATATAATGTAATATATATTTATATTATATTAAATATATTATAAATTATTATTTAAATAATAAGTTAATATTACATAGTTAATTATTAATTAAATTATAAATTATCATTTATAATATCTGCATGTTTATATATTTATAAGTATATATATTATAAATTATTTATAAAATATAAATTATTATAAATAATTGATAAATAATTTTATTAAATTTATAAAGATAATAAATATAAATTAAATATAATATAAATATATAATATGTAATATTTTATATAATATATTATAATAGATATTTATATATTTATATATTTAAAATATATATAGTATATTATTTATATATTTATTTATATATTATATAATATATATTTCTTTCCATTTCCGTTTGTTTTTTTTTTTTGAGGCGGAGTCTCGCTCTGTCGCCCGGGCTGGAGTGCAGTGGCCGAAACTCAGCTCACTGCAAGCTCCGCCTCCCGGGTTCCCGCCATTCTCCTGCCTCAGCCTCCCGAGTAGCTGGGACTACAGGTGCCCGCCACCTCACCCGGCTAGTTTTTTGTATTTTTTAGTAGAGACGGGGTTTCACCGTGTTAGCCAGGATGGTCTCGATCTCCTGACCTCGTGATCCGCCCGTCTCGGCCTCCCAAAGTGCTGGGATTACAGGCTTGAGCCACCGCGCCCGGTCTCGATTTCCGTTTTTTTAAAGAAAGCTCCTAGAGAATGTGTTTATTTATATATAATATAACATTATATTATATATTTGTATATTATATTTATATATTATGTGTGCATGTTTACATTTAATTATATATAAAATATATAAAATATCTGTCACTTTTATGTAATTGTTACAACACTATATACCCATCCACTTTGCTTACTTTTCACTTAATGTATCTTGGATATCTTTCCATATGAATGCATAAAAAGCTCCCTCATCTTTTTTTATTTTCTAAAGGCTGATGGATATACCATAATTTATCCCCCATTAATGGGCATTTACTTTGTTTTCACACATATGTTATTACAGATGATGCTGCAATAGTTAATTTTTGCTTGTCTTATTTCATACATATATATCTACATATTCCAGAAGCCAAATTGCTGGATCAAAGAGTATATTGGTTTATAACTTTGGTTCATGTCATTGAATTGTTCTTCACTGAAGTTATACTAGTTTTCTTTTCCTGTAGATGATGAAAACAGCTATTTCTTCACACACTTACTTTCCTTCCTTTTTAAGATGGATAGTACATTGTTGGTCTGCTGATTCCTGAAGTGGTCAGTGCTTCTAAATTCATGTAAATGCTAAGATTCTTTTTATCAGAAGCCTTCTAAATATTTTTTAATCACAACCTTAAACCTTTAGCTTTCATGATAGGATTTACCAGTATACAGTTTTAAAAACATACATTATCAGACATATATGGGAAATAATTAAATTATATATATCTTCATATACATATAGTTCAATTCCCACACTTAATTGGCTAAAGATAGAAAGTTTAAGGGATACTGATGCTGAAATACATCAACTAAACAAGAAAGAAAATATTAGAATATGAATGCAAAGTTGGCTTGAAAAACAAGAATCCCATCTATATACTGATTTCATCTGGTCAAAATTCTATAAAATTACATCAAGATTTGTTTTTCTATGAGATAAGGCTTATTTATACCTGTATGTATTATGTTAGGAAATTGCACCTTGAAATTGTGTATCTCTTCAATTAGACACAAGACAAAAAAGGGAAAAATAAACTACTTAAAAAGCTACAAATTTAAGAATTTCAAACATTTCATATTGTAGACTTTTCTAATTTTTGGTTTAAATGCACCTAATAAGTTTTAAAAGCACAAATCCCGGGGAAGTCTCTATAATTGCATAATAATAAATGTACTACATGGGAAAACTAATGTTTGGGGTACATTTGGTACCTTCCCCTCAAAACTTTTAATACTTGATATATCTGATGATAGTCTATTATTATGAGGAGATAGAAAAATATACTTTTTGCATCTAATTAGAAAAATCATGTTTCTCATTTGGCCATCCTAAAATTGAACATGTCATATTTAAATTGGCTGATAAAATGATGTTTTTTTCTTTAGAATTATTAGGAAACATTACATGGAAATCAACCTTTTAATATGATATTTACTAATAACACTTTTTTCAAATATTTTTCTGCCGAGACTAGCTCGTTTGGGGTGACCCTAATCCAGTGGTGCTAGAGTGATTAAAGACACACACACAGAAATATAGAAGTGTGAAGTGGGAAATCAGGGATCTCACAGCCTTCAGAGCTGAGAGCCTCGAACAGAGATTTATCCACATATTTATTAACAGCAAACCAGTCATTAGCATTGTTTCTATAGATATTAAATTAACTAAAAGTATCCCTTATGGGAAATGAAGGGATGAGCCGAATTAAAGGAATATGTTGGGCTAGTTAACTGAAGCAGGAACAGGTCCTTAAGACACAGATTGCTCATGCTATTGTTTGTGGCTTAAGAATGCCTTTAAGCGGTTTTCCGCCCTGGGCGGGCCAGGTATTCCTTGCCCTCATTCCTGTAAACCCACAACCTTCCAGCTTGGGCTTTAGGGCCATTATGAGCATGTTACAGTGCTGCAGAGATTTTGTTTATGGCCAGATTTTGGGGGGCTTGCTCCCAACATTTTTCAATTTAAAGTTACATTTAAATCTTTTACCATTTGGACAAATGGTGAAATTATTTTAAAAAAATTCTAAGAAGGTGAAGTTAATATATATTCCTGTGAAAGTGCTGAAAAATAAAAACAAAACAAAGCAGTTGGAGATACTGAGCTAGTACAATCTCCCACCTAATTCAAGAATATCTAATGAAGAGTTGACCAGTTCTTTTGAACATTCCCTGGCAAAAGGGAAATCATTACATTTTGAGCAAGCCGTTTCCATTGGTTACAGATTTCTTTTGATAAAATTGTCTAACATTCTAAATTTTAGGAGGTGATTCTGGCCTTAATATTATCGGCTTTTACTGTATTAAGTCTAATTCTCCTACCTAGAGAATTGAAACAAAGGCTCTACCCCTTTTAAGGTAGTATGAGGGATTTAAAAGATAAATACTTTGAAGATAGATATGTCATCTTTAGTCTTATTTTACTTCACCTTGGTTTTTAGTCTCTGTGGTTGTCCTATATTCATCAATATCCCCACCTCCAAATACATTAGAAAATTTTGTGTGAAATCTGACCGATGAGAGGGATTGTGACTGTACCTGTCTTTGATCTGAATCTATTCACAGAAAGGAAGATGGCATTCTTTTTTTTTTTTTTGTAGGCAGCCCTGCTAAACTATTAATTTAGGTTGGGCCTCAATTAATTTTTCTTTCTTTTCTTTTCTTTCTTTATTCATTCTTTCTTTCTTTTCTTTCTTCTCCTTTTCTTCCTCCTCCTCCTTCTTTTTTTCCTTCTTTTCCTCCTGCCCCTCCCTCTCTCCCCCTTCCTCTTCTTCTTTCTTCATCTTTTTTTCTTAATGAAATGCCTTTAAAACAGGTTTTCCCTCTTGTACTTGCACAATTGATTCTTTTAGACCCAGTATTATTGGTTGAATCATGTTTCCCAAAAAGATGTTGAAGTCGTAACCTTCAATACTGATGAATGTGACCAACCATATTTTGAAATAGAATTTTTACAGCTGATCAAATTAGGATAAGGTCGTTAGGATGGGACCTAATCCTGACTGTGTCCTTATAATGAGGAGAAATTTGTACATCATGACAAGCATGCATACAGGGAAGATACTGTGAAGACATGGGGAGAACACTATCTGCAAGCTATTGAACAGACTAGACTACCAGAAGCTAAGTGAGAAGAACGGAATGGATTCTGCCTCATAGTTACCAGAAGGAACCAACTCTGCTGGCTCTTCGATTTTGGACTTCTAACTTCCAGACAATAGATTTCTGTTGTTTAAACCATTCTGTGTAGTTTTGTTATGGCAGCCCCAGGAATCTAATATACTCAGCTACAATTTAAAAATACTTTTTAGGATAATTATAAATTTATAGGATGTTGCAAAGGTAATACAGAGAGGTCTCATGTATCCTTCATTCAGTTCTTGCCAGTGGTTATGTCTTACAGAATTATAATACAATATAAAAACCAGTAATATAGCATTCATCTAATATATGTATATTATTCTGTGTCATTTTATCACATGTGTAGATTCCTGTATCACCACCTCAGTCAAGGTACAGAACTATCCCACCACAACAAAGATTTCATTTATACTATCTCTTTACTTTCACACTCACCTCCTAACTCCCCCAACATCCTTAATCCCTATTAATCACTAATCTATTTTCCATCTCTATTACATTAAATATTTTGAGATTCGCTTTGTTCACTCAGCATAATGACTTTGAGATTCATCCAAGTTGTTGCTTAGAATTGGTGTTTGGGGCCAGGCGCGGTGGCTCATGCCTGTAATCCCAGCACTTTGGGAGGCCGAGGTGAGTGGATCATGAGGTCAGGAGGTCGAGACCATCCTGGCCAACATGGTGAAACCTCATCTCTACTAAAAATACAAAAATCAGCTGGGTGTGGTGGTACATTCCTCTAGTCCCAGCTACTCGGGAGGCTGAGGCAGGAGAATCACTTGAACCCAGGAGGCAGAGATTGTAATGAGCCGAGATTGTGCCACCGAACTCCAGCCTGGTGACAGAACGAGACTCCATCTCAAAAAAAAAAAAAAAGGAATTGATGTTTGGTTCTTTAGTATCCATTGTGTACTGTATCATAGTGTTTTAACCATTCACTTGTTGAGGGATATTTTAGTTATTTCCAAGTTTTGCCTATTATAGATAAAGCTGCTATGAATAATTGTGTGCAGATTTTTGTGTAGAGATAAGTTTTTGTTTCTGTGAGATAAATGGCCAGGAGTATAATTCCTACATTGCACAGTAAAAGTATTTTTAATTTGTTTAAGAAACAGCCACACTCTTTTTCAGAGTGACTGCTTCGTTTAACATCCCATAGCAGTGTATGAAAGATTCCATTTCTCTGAATCTATCTCTATTTTTTATATTAGCTTTCTAATAAATGTGTATAATATCTGATTTATATACACACATTTTTGAAACTAATAAGTTTTCCGCCATATATATGTTCACTTCAGCCTTTGGCAGTTTTCAATTGTTTGCTATATTTGATATATATGGCTTACAACATTTGGATTTATATATTCACAACTTCAGTTCTTTGCTTTGTATCATTTATTTTGATGTGACTTTGGAGCAGTCCTGGCCCAATCTTTTGGTGATCAGCTTTTTCTCCTGTGAGGTATGCTCTAACTAATATATATGGGATGTAAAATAATTTATGTAAAAGTGTCTGATATATGGCATACTCTTAGTAGATGCTGGCTGTTTTCTTCTGTAGTTTCACTCGTGAAATGGACCAGGACAAAACAAGTTCAGAATCTAAAAGATGAGTTAGGGCATAACCATTGTTAACCGGTGCATTCATATCTGAAAATAGTACTGTTTGATTATGAATCACTGAAAAATTTTCAATTGCTATAATTTTTCACATTATAGCCTGGAGCAGAATGCTGTTTGCCCACTCACTGAAACAGTTTGCTTTCAGTCATTAACAGTGGAAATATGGAGCACAATCACATTTATAAAACATGCAATTCATTACATGGTGGGCTCACGTCACTACGTTGTCATGATCTGAGTTATGTAGCTAAAAGAATTGAAGTCCTTTAAATAAAGGATTCATTGCAGTGATTTAGAGTAAGATAATCAAGTAAGTAAAATTTTTGGTAGTATTCCATATGTGGGATCTTGCTTGCTAAAAAGTGCATATTGATATGGGATGAGAGTAGGGATTAGGTGCTATTTGATGGCATTAGGCCAGGAGACTCAAGATTAGCAACGTTATTTCTCTAGGCCCAGCTACCCTGTTCTGTGAGGTGCTTTGAAAAAGCCCTACACATAAAGAATAGTTTGCAGTGAGCTGAAGATTCATTTTCTACCTCCAGCCTCAGTGACGGAAGTACAGAACCACTCTCAAAAAAAGAATAGTAGCAACGGAAGGAAAATAAGCATTACATTTTAAAAGCTCTGATTAGCTGGCTGGAGCACTAGGCAAAAGACCCAAGGAATCTTACCCCTTGCTGCCCTTCATCTATCCTCAAACTGGAATGTTTTGGATTTAAGATATAGTTGACTACCTCAATCATTCTTTCATAAAATTACATCCAAGTGAAATATATAGGCTATTATGTATAAGAAGATGGGGAAAATAATTTTCCTTAAAATCACCTACTTTGATCCTGTGCTTACAAGAAGAAAGGAAGCTGAAAGTACTGGATACCTATTATTCTGTTACCACATTTTCTTTTTGCTTTTTTGGAAGCAAGAAAAATGTTCTCCTTTCTGCTTTTCATGCACAAATGATTTTTTATAGTTTTATTAACTTTTAATTGACAATAACTGCAGTACAATCTGATGTTTCAATACATGGATACATTGTGGAATGACCAAATGAGGCTAATTGACATATTTATCACCTTGAATACCTATTGCTGCTTTGTAGTGAGAACATTTAAAATTCATTCTTTTTTTCCTCCAAGATGGCAGACTAGAGGCTTTTCCAGCACACCTCTCTCACTTGAAAGAAGCAAAATAGTGTGTAGAGAGTCAAACTTTGAACTTTCATCCAAAAAAAGATTAAGGGAATTCAATAGAAGTGTAAAATAAAACTTTAGATTCTGGGAAAGAGAAGGTGGGTCAGTAGCCTGCATTGTTGAGTCCAGCTAAAATCCACAAATGAATCTCCAGTATAGGAGAGGGTGAGTGACCATGTCTGCGATCCACCTTCCTATTGGGGGAAATTGTGTAATCCAGGCCAAGGGAGAGCACCTTGACCCTCCCAAGCCCTGAGTCTAACTTGGGGAGCAGCAGGGAGCCAGTGAAAAGGAATGGCTCCTAAAGTGTCACATGTACTTTCCCAGACCTGGGCACTGATAGGAGGATGGCATTATTGACCCTGGCTTATAACAAACTGCATGGGATCTTGTGAGCTAGCATGACAACAGCTGTTGGCATTAGAGAGACTCAGGTTGGGATTGGAGAACTGCAGCTTGAGTTGGGGAGGGGCTCTCACAGCCATAACTGGAGTTGGGGAAGGGATCTCACAGCCAGAACTGAGAAATGAATGTAGCATGGGCTCCAGCCACTGGTGCTAGAACTGGGATTTCCCTCTTAATAGGACCAAAACAGGAGGAATGTTGTCCAGGAGTTGTGGTTTTGACTTGGGCAGAGAGTTTTATGGCCTGGGGCAGTTTTGTGGACTGGAATCAAACTGTAGAGACTGGTAGGTGCCCCAACTGGATGCCACAATAGGGATGGGGGAATGAGCCTTTCCACATCTTGGGATTGAGTGGGAGGCAGGTTTTATTCCCTCTCACTTGGCTGTGGCACTGGGACTACCCCTCCATCCCTGTGCTGGGACCTTGGGGCAGCAGCATTGCACCACTCCTCACCTGGGCATTTCTCCAGGGACCTGGGGACTGCCCTCTGATCCCCACTGGGGCTGGCAGCCACCATTGAAGGAATTGAGTGCAAGCTTTACTGGTCCAGCTGGGCCCAGCTGTGCATCCCCCTCCCTCAGACAGCATGGTATCCAGACCACTGAGCATTTCATGGCCCAACCAATCATCTGGGACACCTAAGCACTTCTCTGGGATAATGGAAATTGGGCATAAACTGTACTGCTACCACTGCAGATGGGTCTTACCTGCAAGTGTCACCTACTTACTGGCCTAGAAGGTGGAGTGCACAGTCCATTACAGCATTTGCTGATGTAACTATAGAGCACTTGGGAACAAAATAAGCTTCTTACAATCATTGCCCCTACCACCCTGGCTACTCAGGAGGTTGCTGCTACTAAAACTGGCATTTGAGAAAGCCACTGCACTAAGACTATGTCCAAGGAAGCAATACCGTCTTTACCACTGAACACACCCAGAAGAAAAGCCAAAAGAACCTACCCAACATATACTACAGTCACATTCTCAAGAAAAAGAAAAGGCCTGGGCCAATAAAATAAATTTAAAAATAAGAAGTACCAACTATATCTCCAGATGCACAGAAATCAGCATAATAGTACAGGAAGCATTAAAAGGCAAGGAATTATGACACCCCCAGATGAATACAGTAATTTTCTGTTAATGAATCCAAACCAAAAAGAAATCCTTAGAGTGCCAGATAGAGCATTTAGAATAATGATTTTAAAGAAACTCAATGACCTCCAAGAGAGTTCTGAAAACTAATACAAATAAATCAGAAAATCAATTCAGGATATGAACAAGAAATTTACTGAGATGATAAACATCTTAAAAAATAGCAGAACTTCTGGAAATGAAAAATTCATTGAAGAAAATACAGAATACATTTGAAGGCATCAAAAGTAGACTAGACTAAGCAGGAGAACGAATCTCAGAACTTGAACACAAGTCTTTTGCATTAAGCTAGTCAGAGAAAAATAAAAAGAACAAAAAAGAATGCACAAGGCCTTTGAGACATAGAGACCACATAAATCAATCAAACTTGTATTCCTGAGGAAGAAGAAAAAGTAAAAAGTTGAGAAAAACCTATATAAGGGAATAATTGACAAAACTTCCCTAGTCTAGCAAGAGATTTAGACATCAGATATCAAAGTCCCAGTGATCATCAAGAAAATCAATTGCAAAACAGACTTCACCATGCCATACAATCATCAGACTGTGAAAAGGCACCGTGAAAGAAATAATTCTAAAATCAGAGGGAGAAAGCGTCTAGTTACCTATAAAGGAACCCCCATCAGACTAATAGACTTATCAGCAGAAACCTTGCAACCCGAAAGAGAATGAGATGCTGTTTTCCACGTGCTAAAATAAAATGTCAGCTAAGAATGTTATATCCTGTCAGAATAAGCTTTCTAAATGGAGAAGAAATAAAGCCTTTTATAGGCAAGCAAACACTAAGGGAATTTGTCACCACTAGACCAGCCAAACAAGAATTGCTCAAAGGAGTCCTACACGTGGAAATGAAAGTATAAAACTCACAGACTTTATAAAACAATCACACAAGGGAGCAGGAGAAAGGAATCTAATAGCAACTTGAAAGAATTCCACCAAACCAGAAAGACAAACAGAAAAAGATAGAAACAAAGAATTTATAAAAGAACTAGATAACAGTTAACAATGTGACAGAAACAAAACCTCACATATCAATATTAACCTTGAGTGTAAATGGAATAAATGCTCCATTTAAAAGATTTAGATTGGCAGAATGGATTAAAAACATGATTTAATTATATGCTGCTTACAAGAAACTCACCTTACCCATAAAGACAAGTATAGACTGAAAGTAAAGGGATGGAAAAAGATATTCCATACCAACAGAAATGAAACGTGAGCAGGGATAACTGTATTTCAATCAGATAAAATAGACATCAGATCAAAAACAGTAAAAAAAAAAAAAAAAAAAAAGTAAAAGAAGGCTAGTATATAGTGATAAAGTGATAAATTCAGGAAGAGAATGTAACAATCATGTAGATAGATATAAATCATATATATACATATATAAATATGTATCTCAATCCTTGAGCACCCAAACTCATAAAACATATACTATTAGGTCTAAGGAAAGATATGGACAGCAATGCAATAATAGTGGGAGATTTTAACACCTCACTCACAGCACTAGACAGATCATCTGGACAGAAAATCGACAAAGAAACATTAGACTTAAACTATACTCTAGAACAAATGGACTCACCAAACGTACAGAATATTCTACTGAACAACTGCAGAATACACAAACTTCTCATCAGCACATCGAACATTCTCCAAGATAGACCATATGTTAGGCCACAATACAAGTCTCAATAAATTTTTAAAAATTGGAATCATATCAAGTATCTTCTCAGATCACAGCAGAATAAAATTATAAATCAATACCAGGTGGAACTTTGTAAACTATACAAATATATGGAAATTAAGCAACATGCTCCTGATGAATCTTTGGGTCAGTGATGAAGATGGAAATTAAATTTTTTTTGAAGTGAATGAAAATGGAAGCACAACACATGAAAACTCAGGGATACAGCAAAGGTAGTGCTAAGAGTAAAGTTTACAGTGTTAAATGCCTGTATAATAAAAAAAAGAAAGATCACAAATTAATAGCCTAACATCACACCTCAAGGTGCTGATTATATATAAAACAACAAACCAAGCCCAAAGTTAGCAGAAGAAAAATAAATAAGAAAGATTATAGCAGAACTAAATGAAACAGAGACATAAACAAACAAAAAATAGGAAGGGTCAATGAAACAAAAGGGATTTTCTTTTTTGTTTTGTTTTGTTTTTGTTTTGGAGACCAGGTCTCATTCAGTCTCCCAGGCTTGTGTGCAGTGGTGCAGTTATGGCTTACTATGGCCTTGAACTCCTAGGCTCAAGCAATCTTCCCACCTCAGCCTCCTGAGTACCTGGGACTATAGGCACATACCACCATGCTCAACAATTTGTAAAAAATTAAAAAAAAAAATGTTTTTCAGAGATTGGACCTTACTATATTACCCAGACTGGTCTTGAACTCTTCTGCTCTTGACCTCCCAAAGTGATGGGTTTACAGGTGTGCGTGACTGCACCCAGCCAAAATACTGCTTTTGAAAAGATAAACAAAATTGATAAACCACTACCTAGAAAAAAGAGAGAAGAACCAAATAAACAGAAGGAGAAATGAAGAAAGCGACATTATAAACGATACCACAGAAGTACAAAAGGCCATCAGAGACAATTTTGAACAACTATATGTTCACAAACTAGAAAACTTAGAGAAAATAGATATATTCCTGGAAACATACAAGCTCCCATTTGAACCAGGAAGAAATATAAATCCTGAATAGATCAATAATGTGTTGTGAGACTGGACAAGTAATTACAAGTCTCCCAACAAAAAAGAGTACAGTGCCAGATGAATTCAGAGCCATATTCTACCAAACATACAAAGAAGAACTGGTACCAGTCCTCCGGAAACTGTTTACAATAATTGAGGAGGTGATAATTCTTCCTAACTCATTCTGTGAAGCCAGTATCATGCTGATACCAAAAGCATATAAGGACACAACAAAAAGAGAAGACTACAGATAAATATCCCTGATTAACATACATGCAAAAATCCTAAGCAATATACTAGCAAGCCAAATCAAACAGCACATCAAAAAGATAGTACAGCATCAAGTGGGTTTTATACCACATATGCAAGGATGCTTTACCATATATGAACCAATTAATGGGCTTCATCACATAAACATAATTAAGGAAAAAAACATAGAATCACCTCAATAGATGCAGAAAAGGCATTTGATAAAATTCATCTACACTTCATGATAAAAAAGCCTTCAATTAGGCATAGAAGGAACATATCTCAAAATAATAAAAGCCATGTGTGCCAAACCAATAGCCAATATCATACTGAATGAGGAAAATGTGAAAACATTCCCTTTAAGAACTGGAAATAAGATAATGATTCCCACTTTCACCACTCATATTCAGCATAATGCTGTAAGTCTTAGCTAGTGCAATTAAGTAAGGCAAAGAAATAAAAGGCATCTAAATTGAAAAGAGAAAGTCAATATATCTCTGTTGATGATATGACCTCATATCTAGAAAACCCTCAAGATTTGATTAAAAAAAAAACCCTTAGATTTGATAAATGAATTCAGGAAAATTTCAGGTTACAAAGGAAATGTACAAAAATCAGTATCATTTTTATACCTTTATAATGATCAAGGTGAGAACCAAATAAAAAAGGCAATTTCATTTACAATAACTATGAAAAATGTAAAATAACTAGGAATATATTTGACCAAAGAAGTGAAAGATGTCTACAAGGAAAACTTGACAACAGCCTGATGAAAGAAATTTTTGATGACACAAACAAATGTAAAAACATCCCATGCTTATAGATCAGAAAGTTACTATAATTAAAATGACCATATTGCCTGATACGGTTTGGCTGTGTTCCCACCCAAATCTCATCCTGAATTGTACTTCCGATAATTCCCATCAGTCATCGGAGGGACCCAGTGGGAGTTATTTAATCATGGGGGCAGTTTGCCTCATGCTGTTTTCCTGATAGTGAGTTCTCACAAGATCTGATGGTTTTATAAGGGGCTTTCCCACTTTGCTCTGCACTTTTTGCTGCTGTGCTGCTGCCATGTGAAGAAGCATGTGTTTGTTTCCCCCTTTGCCATGACTGTAAGTTTCCTGAGGCCTCCCGAGCCCTGTGGAACTGTGAGTCAATTATACCTCTTTCCTTTTTCAATTAACCAGCCTCAGATATGTCCTTATGGCAGCGTGAGAATGGACTAATACAGTCAATTGGTACTGGCAGAGTGAGGTGCTGCTGTAAAAATGTAGATGTGACATTGGAACTTGGTAACAGACAGACGTTGGAACAGTTTGGAGGGCTCAGAAGATGAGAAAGTTTGGTACTTCCTAGAGACCTGTTGAATAGCTTTGACCAAAAGGCTGATAGTGATATGGACAATAAAGTCCAAGCCGAGGTGGTCTCAGATGGAGATGAGGAATTTGTTGGGAACTGGAGTAAAGGTCACCCTTGCTATGCAAAGAGACTGGTGGCATTTTGCCCCTGCCCTGGAGATCTGTGGAACTTTGAACTTGAGAGAGATGATTTAGGTTATCTGGTGGAAGAAATTTCTAAGCAGCAAAGTGTTCAAGAAGCAGCAGAGCATAAAAGTTTAAAAAATTTGCAGCCTGATGATGTAGTAGAAAAGACAAACTGATTTTCTGAGGAGAAATTCAAGCCGGTAGCAGAAGTTGGCATAATAATGAGGAGCCAAGGCCGGGCACGGTGGCTCAAGCCTGTAATCCCAGCACTTTGGGAGGCCGGGACGGGCGGATCACGAGGTCAGGAGATCGAGACCATCCTGGCTAACACAATGAAACCCCGTCTCTACTAAAAATACAAAAAAATTAGCCGGGCGTGGTGGCGGCGCCTGTAGTCCCAGCTACTTGGGAGGCTGAGGCAGGAGAATGGCGGGAACCCGGGAGGCGGAGCTTGCAGTGAGCCGAGATCGCGCCACTGCACTCCAGCCTGGGCGACAGAGCGAGACTCCGCCTCAAAAAAAAAAAAATAATAATAATGAGGAGCCAAATGCTAATCACCAAGAAATGGGGAAGATGTCTCTAGGGCATGTCTGAGACTTTCTGGCAGCCCCTCTCATCACAGACTCAGAGGCCTAGGAGGGAAAATGGTTTCCTGGGCCGGGTCCAGCACTGCACTTCTGTGTGCAGTCTCGGGACTTGGCGCCGGGGTCCCAGCTGTTCCAGACATGGCTAAAAAGGGCCAAGGTACAGCTTGGGCCATGGCTTCAGAGGGTGGAATCCCCAAGCCTTGGCAACTTCCACATGGTGTTGAGCTTGTGGGTGCACAGGAGTCAAGAATTGAGGTTTGGGAACCTCCACCTAGATTTCAGAAGATGTATAGAAATGCCCGGATGTCCAGGTAGCAGTTTGGAATTATTTGTTTTCTTGTTACTGAGTATTTGAGTTCCTTGTATGTTTTGGATATTGGCCCCTTATCTAACATGATTTGCAAATATCTGTCAATCTGTGGGTTGTCTCTTCACTCTGTTAGTTGTTTTCTCTGCTGTGCAGAAGCTTTTTAATTTGATGTAATCTCATTTGTCTGTTTTTGCTTTCATTACCTGTGCTTTTGGGGTCGTATGCAAGAAATCTCTGCCCATTCCAACATCATGGAACTTTTCCCCTGTTTATACTAGTAGTTTTACAGTTTCAAGTCTTAAATTTAAGAATTTAATAAATTTTGAGTTGATTTTTCTGTAACCGGTGAAAAAGAGTCTATTTTTATTTTTCTTTATATTGATATACAGTTCTCCTTATACCATTTAAAGAAGACTATCCTTTCTACATTGTACATCTTTTTTGGAAGTTAATTGACCATAGATATTTGGGTTTACTTTTGGGCTCTCTATCTTATTCCATTGTTTGATGTGTCTGTTTTGAGTATCATGCTGTTTTAATTATTATAGTTTATAATATATTTTAAAATTCAGTAAGGTAATGCCTCCAGCTTTGCTCCTTTTCCTCAAGATTACTTTGGCTATTCAGGGTCTTTTGTGGTTCCACATGAATTTTATGGTTGTTTTTTTCTATCTCTGTGAGAAATAGTATTGGAATTTTGATAGGGATTGCACTGAGTCTGTAAATTGCTTTGTGTAGTATGGATATTTTGACAATATTAATTTTTCCAATCCATGAACACAGGACATTGTTCCATTTATTTGTATCCTCTTCAATTTCTTTTATCAATGTTTTATAGTTTTCAGTGTACAGATTTTTTAAAACTTTTTTTTCCCATAAGTTATTGGGATACAGGTGATACTTGGTTACATGAGTACGTTCTTTAATGGTGATTTGTGAGATTTTGGTGTATCCATCAGCAGAACAGTATAGACTGCACCATACTTGCAGTCTTTTATCCCTCACCCCCTCCCACTATTGCCCCCAAGTCCCCAATGTCCATTGTATCATTCTAATGCCTTTGCATCCTCATAGCTTAGCTCCCACATATCAGTGAGAACATACGATGTTTGGTTTTTCATTTCTGAGTTACTTCACTTAGAATAATAGTTTCCAGTCTCATCCAGGTCACTGCAAATGCTGTTAACTCATTCCTTTTTTTTATGGCTGAGTAGTATTCCATTACACACACATACACACACACACACCCCCCCCACAATTTCTTTATCCACTTGTCGATTGATGGGCATTTGGGTTGGTTCCACAATTTTGCAATTGTAAATTGTGCTGCTATAAACATGCATATGCAAGTATCTTTTTGTAATAATGACTTATTTTCCTCTGGGTAGATACCCAGTAGTGGGATTGCTGGATCAAATGGTAGTTCTACTTTTAGTTCTTTAAGGAGTCTCCACACTGTTTTCCATAGTGGCTATATTAGTTTACATTCCCACCAGGAGCATAGAAGTGTTCCCGGATCACCGCATCCATGCCAACATCTACTGTTTTTTGATTTTTTGATTATGGCCATTCTTGCAGGAGTAAGGTTGTGGTTTTGATTTGCATTTCCCTGATCATTAGTGATGTTGAGCATTGTTTCATATGTTTGTTGGCCATTTGTGTATCTTCTTTTGAGAATTGTCTGTGTTCTTTGCCCACTTTCTCATGGGATTGTTTGTTTTTTTTCTTACTGATTTGTTTGAGTTCGTTGTAGATTCAGGATATAGTCCTTTGTCAGATGTATAGATTGTGAAGATTTTCTCCCACTCTGTGGGTTGCCTGTTTACTCTGCTGACTGTTCCTTTTGCTATGCAAAAGCTCTTTAGTTTAGTTAGGTCCCAGCTATTTATCTTTGTTTTTATTGCATTTTTGGGGGGTTCTTGGTCATGAAATCCTTGCCTAAGACAATGTCTAGAAGCGTTTTTCCAATGTTATCTTCTAGAATTTTTATAATTTCAGATTTTAGGTTTAAATCCTTAATGTGTCTTGAGTTGATTTTTGTATAAAGTGAGAGATGAGGATCTAGTTTCATTCTCCTACATGTGGTTAGCCAATTATCCCAGCACCATTGTTGAAAAGGGTATCCTTTCCCCTTTTTTTTTTGGAGGTGGAGTCTTGGTGTTGTCGCCTGGGCTGGAGTGCAATGATGCGATCTCAGCTCACTG
Organism: Papio anubis; assembly: GCF_008728515.1. Classification (NCBI taxonomy): domain Eukaryota; kingdom Metazoa; phylum Chordata; class Mammalia; order Primates; family Cercopithecidae; genus Papio; species Papio anubis. The sequence continues at coordinate 85,196,754 of NC_044983.1, read as the reverse complement.
CAACCTCTGCTTCCTGTGTTCCAGCAATTTCCCTGCCTCAGCCTCCTGAGTAGCTGAGATTACAGGTGCCTGCCACCATGCCTGGCTAATTTTTGCATTTTTAGTAGAGATGGGGTTTCACCATGTGGGCCAGCTGGTCTCGAACTCCTGACCTCAGGTGATCCACCCATCTCAGCCTCCCAAAGTGCTAGGATTACAGGCGTGAACCACCATGCCTGGCCCCTTTCCCCACTTTATGTTTTTGTTTGCTTTGTTGAATATCAGTTGGCTGTAAGTATTTGGGTTTATTTCTGTGCTCTCTATTCTGTTCCATTGGTCTATGTGCCTATTTTTATACCAGTACCATGCTGTTTTGATGACTACGGCCTTATAGTATAGGTTGAAATCAGGTAAAGTGATGCCTCCAGATTTGTTCTTTTTGCTTAGCCTCGCTTTGACTATGCAGGCTCTTTTTTAGTTCCATATGAATTTTAGAATTGTTTCTTTTATTCTGTGAAGAATGATGGTGATATTTTGATGGGGATTTTATTGAAGGCAGTATGGTCATTTTCACAATACTGATTCTACCCATCCGTGAACATGGGATGTGTTTCCATTTGTTTGTGTTGTCTATGATTTCTTTCAGCAGTGTTTTGTAGTTTTCCTTGTAGAGGTCATTCAACTCCTTTGTTAGGTATTTTCCTAAGTATTTTAGTTTTTTTTCAGCTATTGTAAAAGTGGTTGAATTCTTGACTTGGTTCTCTGCTTGGTCGCTGTTGGTGTATAAAAGAGCTACTGATTTGTGTACATTAATCTTGTATCTGGAAACTTTGCTGAATTATCAGTTCTAGGAGCTTTCTGGAGGAGTCCTTAGGGTTTTCAAGGTAAACGATCATACTGTCAGCAAGTGGTGACAGTTTGACTTTGTCTTCACAAATTTGGATGGCCTTCATTTCTTTTTCTTGCCTGATTGTTTTGGGTAGGACTTCCAGTACTGTGTTGAAGAGGAGTGGTGAGTGTGGGCATCCTTGCCTTTTTCCAGTTCTCAGAGGGAATGCTTTCAACTTTTCCCCATTCAGTATTATGTTGCCTATCAGTTTGTCATAGATGGCTTTTATTACATTAAGGTATGTCCCTTTTATGCCGATTTTACTGGGAGTTTTAATCATAAAGCAATGCTGGATTTTGTTGAATGCTTTTTCTACATCTATTGAGATGATCACGTGCTTTTTGTTTTTAATTCTGTTTATGTGGTGTATCACATTTATTGACTTGCATACATCCCTATATCCCTTCTATGAAACCCACTTGATCATGGTGGATTATCTTTTTGATATGTTGTTGGATTCAGTTAGAGAGTATTTTGTTAAGGATTTTAGCATCTATATTCATCAAGGTTATCAGTCTGTAGTTTTCATTTTTGGTTATCTGCTTCCCTGGTTTTGGTATTAAGGTGATGCTGGCTTCATAGAATGAATGAGGGAGGGTTCTTTCTTTCTCTATCTTGTGGAATAGTGTCAAAACGATTGGTACCAATTCTTTGAATGTCTGGTAGAAATCTGATGTGAATCCATCTGGTCCTGGACTTTTTTTTGTTGGTAAGTTTTAAATTACCATTTCAATCTCGCTGCTTGTTATTGATCTGTTCAGGGTATCAAAGTCTTCCTGATTTAAGCTGGGAAGGTTGTATTTTTTCCAGGAATCTATCCATCTCTTCTAGGCTTTCTAGTTTATGTGCATAAAGGTGTTCACAGTAGTCTTGAATGATCTTCTTTGTATTTCAGTGGTGTCAGTTGTAATATCTCCTGTTTCATTTCTTAGTGAAGTTATTTGGATTTTCTCTCTTCTTTTCTTGGTTACTCTTGCTAATGGTCTATCCATTTTATTTATCTTTTCTAAGAACCAGCTTTTTGTTTCATTTATCTTTTGTATTTTTGTTTGTTTGTTTCAATTTCCTTTAGTTCTACTCTAATCTTGGTTATTTCCTTTCTTCTGTGGGGTTCGGGGTTGGTTTGTTCTTGTTTCTCTAGTTCCTTGTGGCATGACCTTAGAATGTCAGTTTGTATTCTTTCTGTCTTGTTGATGTAGGTGTTTAGGGCTATGAAATTTCCTGCTAGCACTGCCTTTGCTGTATCCCAGAAGTTTTGGTAGGTTGTGCCATTATTGTCATTCAGTTTGAAGAATTTTTTAATTTCCATCTTGATTTCATTTTTAACCCAATGCTCATTCAGGAGCAAGTTATTTAATTTCCATGTATTTGCATGGGTTTTGAAGATTCCTTTTGGAGTTGATTTCCAGTTTTATTCCACTGTGGTCTGGGAAAGTGCTTGATGTAATTTCAATTTTCTTGAATTTATCGAGGCTCTTTTTATGGCCTATCACATGGTTTCTCTTGGAGAAATTTCCATGCACTGTTGAATAGAATGTATATTCCGTGGTTGTTGGATGAAATGTTCTGTATATATCTGTTAACATTCATTTGTTCCAATGTATAGTTTAAATCCATTGTTTCTTTGTTGACTTTCTGTCTTGATGACCTGTCTAGTGCTGTCAGTGGAGTATTGAAGTTCCCCACTATTACTGTGTTGCTGTCTACCTCATTTCTTAGGTCTATTAGTAATTGTTTCATAAATTTGTGATCTCCAGTGTTAGGTGCATATATGTTTAGGATTGTGATATTTTCCTGTTGGACAAAGCCTTTTACCATTATATAATGTCTTTCTTTGTCTCTTTCAACTGCTGTTGTTTTAAAGTTTGTTTTGTCTGATACAACAGTAGTTACCCCTGCTCACTTTTGGTATCCATTTTCATGAAATACCTTTTTCCACTGCTTTACTTTAAGTTTATGTGAGTCCTTATGTGTTAGGTGAGTGTCCTGAAGGGAGCAGATATTTGGTTGGTGAGTCCATCCATTCTGTGGTTCTGTATCTTTTAAGTGGAATATTTAGGCCATTTACATTCAATGTTAGTATTGAAGTATGAGGTACCATTGCATTCATTGTGCTCTTTGTTGCTTGGGTAATTTGGTATTTTTGTTTATTGTTTTTGCTTTTTAACTCATATTTTGTTTTATAGGTCCTGTGTGATTTATGCTTTAAAAAGTTTCTGTATCAATGTGTTTCCGGGATTTGCTTCAAGATTTAGAGCTTCTTTTAGTAGTTCTTGTTGTGGGTGGCCTGGTAATGGTGAGTACTCTCAGCTTTTGTTTGTCTGAAAACGACTGTATCTTTTGTTCATATATGATGCTTAGTTATGCTGGATAAAAACTTCTTGGCTGATAATTTTTTTGTCTGAGGAGGCGGAAGAAACCCTTCTAGCTTGTAGAGTTTCTGCTGAGTTATACGCTGTTAATCTGATAAGTTTTCCTTTATCGGTTACCTAGTGCTCCGTCTCATAGCTCTTGAGATTTTTTTCCTTTGTCTTAACTTTTGATAACCTGATGACAATGTGCCTAGGTGATGATCTTTTTGCAATGAATTTCCCAGGTGTTCTTTGTGCTTCTTGTATTTGGATGTCTCAGTCTCTAGCAAGGCTGGGGAAGTTTCCCTTGATTATTCCCCCAAATATGTTTTCCAAGCTTTTAGAATTATTTTCTTCCTCAGGAACACCAATTAGTCTTAGGTTTGGTTGTTTTACATAATTCCAGACTCGTTGGAGGCTTTGCTCATATTTTCTTTTTTTTTTTTTTTCTTTGCCTTTGTTGGATTGGGTTAATTTGAAGACCTTGTCTTTGAGCTCTGAATTTCTGTCTTCTACTTGTTCGATTCTATTGCTGAGACTTTCCAGAGCATTTTGCATTTCTAAAAGTGTTTCCAAAGTTTTCTGAATTTTTGATTGTTTTTTCTTTAAGCTGTCTATTTTGTTGAATATTTCTCCCTTCACCTCTTGTATCATTTTTTGACTTCCCTACATTGAGCTTCACCTTTCTTTGGTGCCTCCCTGATTAGCTTAGTAACTAACATCCTAAATTCTTTTTCAGGTAAATCAGAGATTTCTTCTTGGTTTAAATCCATTGCTGGTGAACTAGTGTGATTTTTTGGGGGTGATAAAGAGCTTTGTTTTGTCATATTACCAGGGTTGGTTTTCTGATTCCTTCTTATTTAAGTAGGCTCTGTCAGAGGGAAGGTCTAGGGCTGCATGCTGTTATTCAGCTTCTTTTGTTCCACAGGGTGTTCCTTTGATGTAGTACTCTCCCCCTTTTCCTATGAATGTGGCTTCCTGTGAGCTGAACTGCTGTGATTGTTGTCTCTCTTCCGGGTCTAGCCACCCAGCGAGTCTACTCAGCTCTGGGCTGGTACCGGGGGTTGTCTCCACAGAGTCCTGTGATGTGAACCGACTATGGGTCTCTCAGCTCGTGGAGGTGGTGGTAAGAGGTTGCAATGAACTCCGTGAAGGTTCTCAGCTTTGGTGGTTTAATGCTCTATTTTTGTGCTGGTTGGCCTCCTGCTGGGAGGTGGCACTTTCCAGAGAGCATCGGCTGTGGTAGTATGGAGAGGAACTGGCAGTGGGCAAGGCCCTAGAACTCCCAAGAGTATATGCCCTTTGTCTTTAGCTACCAGGGTGGGTAGGGAAGGACCATAAGGTTGGGGCAGGGCTAGGTGCGTCCGAGCTCAGACTCTTCATGGGCAGGTCTTGCTATGGCTGCTATGGGGGATGGGGGTGGGATTCCCAGGTCACTAAAGTTGTGTACCTAAGAAGATTATGGCTGCCTCTGCGGAGTCATGCATGTTGTCAGGGAAGTAGGGGAAAGCTGGCAGTCACAGGCCTCACCCAGCTCCCATGCAAACTGAAGGGCCAGTGTCACTCCCACCATGGCCCCCAAAGCAGCCTTGAGTCTTTTTCCAGGCTGTGGGCAAGATGGACTTGAAAACTTGCCCCAGGCTACCTGCCTCCAGTTGAGAAAGAAAGAGCTTGGTTCTTACCTGCCTGTGGAGTCTGCGCACTGGATTTGCACCCTCCCCTGAGGTCTGGCCAGGAGGCTTCTTGCCCCATTCAAATTGTTACAAAGTTCAAAAAGAGATTTCCTTCTCCCTGTGTAGTTTTACCCCCTGCTCCTCTGGCTGCCCTCCTGATGGATGCTTGTGGTGCCAGGCAGGAATGGGCTGCTTGGGGACCCAGTGAGCTCCTAGAGCCTTTCTGCTGCTTCCTCTACCCCTGTATTTTGCCCACCTCTCTAAATTGACTCAACTCCAGATAAGGTTGGAAACTTCTCCTGCAAACAGACCTGCAGTTTCTCCAGTGCAGGTGTGTGTTTGGGAGCGGAGAGTCTCCCTTTCCCATTTCTGCAGTTGCAGCACTCATAGTATTTGGTGTGTCTCCCAGGTTCTGCAGAAGCAGTCTGCTTCCTTCAAAGGGTCTGTGGGTCCTTTCGGGATTGGTAGTTTGTTCTTGCAGTCGATCTGGAGCTTAAATTCACAATGCAAGCCTGCATGCTGCTCTGTCCGGAGCTGCAATCTAGTCCTGCTTCCTGTCCACCATGATGATCCTTCAGTGTACAGACTTTTGACCCCCTGGTAAAATTTACTCCTCTGTACTTTTTGGATATGATTGTAAGTGGGATTGCTTTCTTAGTTTCTTTTTCAAACAGCACATTGTTAATGTACAGACATACTTCTGATTTTTGTAAATTGATTTTGTATCTTGCAACTTTACTGAATTTTTTATCACTTCTAACGGTTCTTTGGTGGAGTCTTTACAGTTGTTTTTATATGAGATTGTGTTGTCAGCAAGCAGAGACAATTTCACTATTTCCTTTCCTAATTGAATGCCTTTTATTTATTTTCCTTGCCTAGTTGCTCTGGCTAGGACTTTCAATATTATGTTGCACAGAGGTGGTGAGAGTGTGCATCCTTGTATTATTCCTTATCCTAGAGGATAAGTCATCATGTTTTCACCATTGAATATGTTGAAAAGTACATCATGTTTTCACTGTTGAATGTTGAAAAGTCATCATGTTTTCACTGTTGAATGTATCAGGTGTGGGCTTCTTATATATGGACTTTGTTGTTTTGAGGAACATCCTCAATTTGTTGAGAGTTTTTATCGTGAAAGGAGGTTGAATTTTGTCAAATGCTTTCTGTGCACCTATTGACATGATCATATGTTTTTTGTCCTTCATTCTACCAATATTGTGAATCACATTTATTGGTTTGTGAATGTTGATCATCTTCACATCCCAGAGATAAGTCCCATTTGATCGTGGTGAATGATCCTTTAATGTACAGTTGAATATAGTTTGATAGTATTTTGTTGGTAGTATTTGTTGCTGTTTGTTCATCAGTGATACTGACCTGTACTTTTCTGATAGTGACTTTGTCTGGCTTTGGTATCAGGGTAATTCTGGCATTTTCTGCTATGAAATTCACTCTTAGAACTGCTTTTGCTACCCCCATAAATTTTGCCATGTTGTGTTTCCATTTTTGACTGTTTTCATTTTTAAATTTCCCTTTTAACTTCTTTGACTAAATAGTTGTTCAGGAGCATATTGTTTACTTTCCATACAGTTGGCAATTTTCCTGATATCTCCTGTTATTTACTTCCAGTTTTATGCCATTTTGGTTGGAAAAGATACTTGATATGATTTTGATACTTTTACATTTGTTAAGTTTTCTTTGTGGCTTAACACATGATATATCTGGGAGAATATTCTGCATCCACTTGAGAAGAATGCGTATTCCATTGCTGTTGGGTAGCATGTCATGTACATGTCTATTATGCCCATTTGGTCGAAAGTGTAGTTCAAATCCAGTGTTTCCTTATTGATTTTATATCTGGGTGATCTGTCTTTTGTTGTAAGTGGGGTACTGAAATATCCTGTTATTGTGTTGCAGTGTGTGTCCTTTCAGATCTCTTAATGCTTGCTTTATTTCTTCATCTTTTTTTTTTGGCAGGATTTTGCCCTGTTGCCCAGGCCGGAGTGCAGTGGCACAATCACAGCTCACTGCAGCCTCAACTTCCCAGGCCCAAGCAAACAGCTGGGACCACAGGTGTGGCTGTTTTAAGTTTTTGTAGAGCTGGGCTCTCCCTATGTTGCCCATGCTGGTCGTGAACTCCTGGGCTCAAGTAATCCTCCTGCCTTGGCCTCCCAAAGTGCTGGGATTATAGTCATGAGTCACCATGCCCAGCCTGCCTTATATATTTAGATGCTCTGCTATTGGGTGCGTGCACACACACACACACACATACATATTTATGTGTATATTTACATATATATTTATACTTACAAATATATGTATATATTTACATACATATATTTATATATATTTACATATATTTACATATATTTATACTTGCTCCTTTTAATGAATTAAACCCTTTACCACAATATAATGACCTTCTTTGTCTCTTTTTACAGTTTTGACTTAAAGTCTATTTTTTTCTGAAATAGGTATACCTACCCCTGTCTTTTGTTTTCTATTAGAAAGAAATATATTTTTCCCTCTCTTCATTTTCAGTCTAGAAGTATCCTTTAAGATGATGTGAATTGTAGACAGCATACAGTTGGGTCTTATTTTTTAGTACAAACATTTGCTCTGTGCATTGTGACTGAAAAATTTTGTCCATTTACTTTCAAAGTAATTATTGGTAGTTGAAGACTTACTAGTGCCATTTTGTTAATTGTTTTCTGGTTGTTTTGCAAATCCTTTGTTTCTGCTTTTCTCTGTTGCTTTCTTCCTTTGAGGCCTGATGGCTTTCTGCTGTAGTATGCTTTGGATCTTTCCTTTTTATCTTTTGTATATCAAATATAGGCTTTTGCTTTGTGATTATCCTGAAGCTTACGTAAATCATCTTATACTTATAATGTGGTGTTTATCTTGGAAACAACTAAATTTTGATTACATACAAAATGTTAAACTTTTACTCCCCGCCCTCTCACATTTTATGTTTTTGAGGTATCACTTTCATCTTTTTATAATTTGTATCCCTCAACAAATTATTGCAGCTTTAGTTGTTTTTAATAGCTTTGTCTTTTAACCTTTATACTAGAGATATAATGGATTTACCCACTGCCATAACAGTAGCAGTGTTTTGGTTTTAACCGTGTAGCTGTTTTTTATCACTGGGTTTTATACTTTCATATGTTTTTGTATTACTAACTAGTGTCCTCTTCAGCTTGAAGAACTCCTTTGGCAGTTCTTTAAGGCAAGTCTAGTGGTGACAAACTCATCTTTTTTTGTCGGAGAAAGTATTTATCACCTCTTCATTTTGAAAAATAGGATTGCTTGGTATAACATACTGGATTGCCGGTGTTTTTTCTTTCTGGATTTTGCATATATCATCCTATACTCTTCTGGCTTGCAAGGTTTCTGCTGAAAAATTCATTGACAGTTGCATGGTGGTTCCCTTATAAATGATGTTCACTTTTCTCTTGCTGCTTTTAACGCTCCATTTGCTTTTAGCTTTCGACAATTTGATTTTGATATAGCTTGGTGTGGGTCTCTTTTGATTCATCTTATTTGGTGTATTTTGTGCTTCCTGGATCTGGCTTTCTATTTTCTTTTCCAGTCTTGGGAATTTTTCTGCTACTATTTCTTTGAATATGTTTTCTGTTTCTTTCCTTCTCCAGTCTGCTTCTTGTACACTGATAATATGTAACCTATCTTTTTTTTTTTTTTTTTTTGAGACAGAGTCCTGCTCTGTAGCCCAGGCTGGAATGCAATGGTGTGATCTCGGCTCACCGCACCTCCGTCTCCCGAGTTCAAGCAATTCTCCTGTCTCAGCCTCCTGAGTAGCTGGGATTACAGGCGCCCACCACAATGCCTGGATAATTTTTGTATTTTAGTAGAGATGGGGTTTCATCATGTTGTAGCCAGGCTGGTCTCTACTCCTGACTTCTGGTGATCTGCCTACCTTGACCTCCCAAAGTGCTGGGATTACAGGCGTAAGCCACCGCGCCCGGCCTTATGTAACCTATCTTTACTTTTTCATTATTTTTTCTTTTTGTTCCTGAGATTGAATGATTTCTGGTGATCTGTCTTCAGGCTCATTGATCTTTCCTTGTGCTTGATTAGTCTGCTACTCAACCCCTCTGTTGAATTTGTTAGTTAGGGTTCAGTTATAGTATTCTTCAGTCTGTAACTTTTGCTCAGTACTTTTTATTACTTTCTATCTTTTTTGTATCAATGCTCTCATTTTGTTTTTGTATTGCTCTCCTGACTTCATTGAGGATCTGTAATACCATTAATTTGAATTCCCTGTGAGATAAACTACAAATCTCCAATTAATTCAGATTGGTTTCTGTAGATTTACCTTGTTCCTTTATTTGGGAAGAAGATAAATCTTGATCTTAATTTCCCTTGACTCTCTGTTATGATTTCTTATTTTTTATTTTTTTGAGACAGTGTCTTACTCTATCACCCAGACTGGAGTGCAGTAGTGCTATATCAGCTCACTGCAACCTCTGTCCCCCAGGCTTAAGTGATTCTCTTGCCTCAGCCACCTGAGTAGCTGGGATTACAGGCATGCACCACCACACTCAGCTAATTTCATATTTTTAATAGAGACGAAGTCTCACCATGTTGGCCAGGCTGGTCTTGAACTCCTGACCTCAAGTGATCCACCTGCCTTGGCTTCCCGAAGTGCTGGGATTATAGGCGTGAGCCACTGTGCCCAGCCGTCTGTTATGACTTCTAATTAAAAAGAAATACATGTATCAAATAGGCATGGTAAGACATCCAAACATTATAAAAAGGCATGTGGATGAAAAATGGGCCTTCCTAATACTCCAGATCTCTAGTCTGTCTCTCCTAATGAAACAAACAAAACGACAACAACAACAGATATTTTATGTACCATTAGGCTAGGTGATGGAAATACGAGAATAATAAAATAATGTAGTCTCTGCCCTGAAATGTTTTTAGTGTTGTAAAGAAGATAGACACCAGAATATGCAGTTACAGCATTGTTAATTTTAGAATAGGGAAGTCCAAGTTCTGAAAGGGAATTCCAGGTTACTCTCCCAACAATAGGCAAGAGAAGTATGCATGGTAATTTAATGAAAGTGAGGTCCGTAGAGGTTAGGTAAATTGCCAGAAGTCACAGTTTTGTAAATTATAGAGATAGGATTTTGGAACACATCTGTTTGAATCAAAGTTCATATTATTTCCGAGAACTACTTGATTTATCAGTAGGGTGCTTCAGCTTCAGTTTTACTTTCTGTAATGTCTGAGGAGAGAAACTTAGTGACAAGAGGGAATTTCCCAGCTACAAAAAGGCAGTATTGGAAAAATATTTTTTATTAATAGACATTACATAGGAAATTCCATTTTCGTTTTATATTTTACTTGGCAGGTTTCCAAGAATGTGGAAGGACATGTAACTAGTAGTTTCGTTTGCATTAAAACATTTTAGCCTTTGAATTTAGCAGGATAATTTGCTTTTTAATTTTTTTTCAGAATTCAAAATTACATTTTTCATCTGTCACTCCTGGGTTGTAAACAAAATATACTAAGGTATATTAACTTTTTAGGCAACACACACACACATTTTTTTTTCTTAAGAAGTGACTGTGAAAGGAGGTTGTAAGTTCAGTAACCTTTTTAGCATCCTGTTTTGGGCACATATAGTTGTAGAAGAAGGCGGAGCTTTTCTTATTGTAGTAGCCTGTGTAATCTAGGTCATCACAGGGCAGGCTGGTGCAATTATCTGGAAGGGGGAACTATGACAGCATCAGGGATCCAACGTCAGCAGCTGAACATGACAAAACTCTGGAGTTTATTGGGAAATAAAGAGCACTCAGGAATCTTCTTTGGCTCAATTTTAATAGTTGTCAAACAGAATAGAAATGTCTGCCCTTCCAGGGCAGCCATTTTTGCACAACTCCAGTGGGGACATTATTCACAATGGGGAGGTATCATTCACGTGGAATACCTGATCAATGGGGCCCCTGGAGTTGTGCAATGTGGAGGTACTGTGGTCTACTTATCTTCCAAGATTGTTCTGAGAGGCTCAAGTTACACAATGAATATATAAGGACTTTATAAACTTGTCAATGTATGTAAATAATGACAATAATAGTTGCTGTTTTCTGGCCAGTTCAGCTCTTTGAGCAAAGCTTTCTTACCTAGTTTGCACTACTGGCCAAGACTTGGCTTAGCACTCAGAATGAAGCTGTGGAGTTCTCTTGTTGAATGTATACATTTTCACAGAACACAAACTTCACACATGATCTCTTTGTGACCATAACGGAGCAAGACAGAAATTAGACTACTTCCTGATCATTTCAGAACAGAGAAAAATAAGAACACTGTCTAATCCATGAAAATGAGTGAACATTCCCCTTTCCTTGCTAATAATGAATATCTGCTGATTCTTTCCAATTATAGCATTAGCTTACTTTATTCCTGTCAGGCCTCAGAGCCCAAGCTGAGCCATCGCATCCCCTGTGACTTGCACGTACACGCCCAGATGGCCTGAAGTAACTGAAGAATCACAAAAGAAGTGAAAATGTCCTGCCCTACCTTAACTGATGACATTCCACCATAAAAGAAGTGAAAATGATAGGTCCTTGCCTTAAGTGATGATATTACCTTGTGAAAGTCCTTTTCCTGGCTCAAAGAGCTCCCCCACTGAGCACTTTGCGACCCCCCCCCACCCCCCGCCAGTTACAGAACAACCCCCCTTTGACTGTACTTTTCCTTTACCTACCCAAATCCTATAAAACGGCCCCACCTTATCTCCCTTCGCTGAGTCTCTTTTCGGACTCAGCCAGCCTGCACCCAGGTGATTAAAAAGCTTTATTGCTCACACAAAGCCTGTTTGGTGGTCTTTTCACATGGATGCGCATGACACTTCCTTTCAATGTTTAGATAAGAAAAATTAAGATACCTAATCAGGGAATTCCCCCTGTTTCTGTACAACATCCAGTCCAGGGAAGATCCCCATTTTCTTGAAAGCTCCCCCAAATCACCTACCACAAGCTCAAATCCTGTAAGTTTTTTCTAACACCTTCTTACTGAGATGCTCCAGGGTCCCCCATGGTATGTGTTTCTCCCCCTTGCAATGAATTAATAGACCCAGTTTTATAGAACTGCAGATGTGTTGCTGGTGGTCTTTGACTAGAGAACATTGACAAATTCATGCAGTAGTTATTACTCAGCCAGGAGCCCTCTCTCTATCTCAGTCAGATAGGTGGCTCCTCTGACTTCTCTAATGATTTTGTCTATGGCATTGCTGCTATTTCAGAGCCCGAAGCTGGACATGGAAACCAAATAACATAAATTTCCAGTTTTATTTATTTTAATATGTTTTAGAGACAGTGTCTCACTCTGTCACTCAGGTTGGAGTGTAGTGGCTCAGACATGGCCCACTGCAGCCTTGAACACTCAAGGCTCAGGTAATCCTCCCAGCTCAGCACCCCAAGTAGCTGGGACTACAGGCATGCACCGCCACACCTGGCTAATTTTTGTATTTTTTATAAAGACAAGTTTTCACCATATCACCCAGGCAGCTCAGGCAATCTGCCCAGCTCAGCCTCCTAAATTGCTCGGTTTTACAGGTGTGAGCCACCTTGCCAGGCTTGCAGTTTTCTTTATATTTGCTTTGTGATAAGGTGGTAAACTTGTTAGAATAAAGGGATTATGTAAATTTCTATTTAGTGAGTAATCAAGTAGTACACACATCTGAATTAAATGTCTAAGATAGCTCAGTTATTAAGCAGCTTACATGGAAGACAGCAGAGTGTACGTATGTATATTCACACAAATATTTAACAGAAACATTGTAAAGAGATTCAATAATATTCATGCTAAAATGAGAAGACTAGGGAGGTAGTGAATGAAGAGTCAAATCAGTAGTATTTTGTAGGGTATAAATTATCGAGGAAAATTTACGTAAAGAGAAGATCTGAAGGTGCAAGTTAAACGAGAAGACTATTTTGGTATCACAGACAAGAAAAGTTTTTCCAGAGTCTGGATAGTACATTTTTAATGTGTGGTCATGGTTAATCATGTGTGTATCCTATTATACTCTGGGGCAATAAAATGTTTTAACAGGTGAGTATCATAATATGAATTTGTAATTTTGTATTCGTAATTTGTAGGCAGATGTGCAAAGGCTGTAAAAATCTGCATAATGTGTGCCTGGCCTAAATCACACATATAAAAACGTGTTAACAGGATTGTGCTTGGTTTTAAGTTCAGTTTCTATTTTAGTACTCACATTACCCATCCTTGCTGAAACTCACTTTTCTCATTTGTAAGAGTTATAGGAGGTGTGAATACGATAATGCATGTGGAAGTGCTTCAGGAACTGTGGTACATTAATTAATTTTACTTTTGGATCCTACCTCTGCTCTATGGTTTTCTCTGTTCCAGCTTAGTGTTGTTTTGAGAGTGAACACTGTGCTAGGCACATGCAGAAAAAGTAGCAATTATTCTACCTTTAGATGTTTTCCTATTAACATAGTTTCCAAAATTACTCATCTGTGAGGTGTTCAATAAATATTTCTCTACTGACTAACATATGACAGGCAGATCAGTTAATTAGATGTAATACTTTCATTCATACAGTGTAGCATGTGATCTCATACATGGAAATTGTTAAAATATGCCAAAGAGTTACCAAAATGGCTTTCAGGATCTAGCTGTGATAGTCAGTTTTGGTTTATTATCTCTCCTGTTATTTGCTGTGACTTGTACCTGTTTATATAATCTCGTGTATAACATCAAATCTCTTAGCAAGAATTTAACACTCTGACTTTTAATGCAGTTAAATCTCAACCCGATTAAGGATTGTTTTCTGATACAACTCTTTCTCTAAACCTCAAAACATTTAGAGAATTCTAAGGCTCTTCATTTGCCTCAGTTACCACTCATAGCACTAATGCAACAGGTTGGCTGCTTTGGCATTATGGGATGCTTGTTTTTACTGTTGAGATTTTGAGTATTACAAATATAGTGAAACAATAGTGAAGCACAGATTGCCCAGAAAGGGCAAAGTTTCAACATCTTCCCACAAAAACAATGATTGAGTGTTTTCATTAGTTAGCTTGTAAAAAATCAGCATAAAACTAGATAATAATAGGATACCTGTTGATCTGTGAGATAAAAACATTCTTTTGAATTGCATGCTAATTTGAAAAGATAAATATTGATGCCAATGCACAGGTGATGAAGCGGGAGCCTGGGGTGTGGGGCTGACACCAGCTGGTAGGCATTGGCTAAGCCAGGACCCTGGGCTGAGTTGGATTGTGTAGGCCTTGTGACTCTATTATTAAACAGAGATCCTGAGGGTGAATGACAGCATCTGTGAGATTTTTGAGTCAGTTCTGAAGTAGGTTCTCATCCAAGTTAGGCAGACATATAAAAGTAATTATAAAATGCCTATGCACTAGCCCCACCTGGAGTTGTTGCTTAGAATGAGGTAGATAGTAGCAGAAGGAGCAGTCTTTTAAGCCAGTGAGAAAAAAACTGAAATAGCTTTACAGTGGGGGAAGGGACAGAATGGGGAAGTCATTTATCCTGAGCTCTTAAGCATGCCAGGAGCAGATGCCTGATTTTACTCTATGGCACTTTGTGGCCCAGAAACTTTCCAGATTCTGTATTTTCCTATCTGGTTAAATTTAACTGTATTTACCTGTGTTTCAAAGCGTGAATACTTTATTTATTCTCTACTTCATTTTCTTCTCCAGTTCTTTCTAACAAGCTTCCCTAGATTTACTTGTTCTCATTTCCTAGACACTATTTGTCTTCCTCCTTCTTCTCTAGTTCATCGGAAATTTCTGCTTCTTTGAGACTCGGTTAGATTCCACTTCTTCTGACTACACCACCACCATCAATCTCATTCTCTGAACTCCTGGATCATTACTTCAACCTGAAACAATTCAACAGGTATCTATAAAGGTGGTTATTTGAGTTCCTGTTTTTAGGATTCCAAAATGATGCCAAGAGATGTAAAATAAAATGTTAATTGCATTTTTTTTTTTTTTAAATTGAGGGGGTTAGAACTATGTAAGTCCCAAAAGAGACAAAGTGTTTAGCTCAAAGTTGTCAGATGTTGGACTCAGAAGTTTGGCTTAGGTTAATAAAATGTTTTGCTGTTTAATTTATGAAATTTTTCAAGATCAAGTCCCTGGAGGGAAAATAGCAAAAGGAATTCCTAATAGAGAAAAGTTGCAAACCGCTAATTGTGTATAGATTTGGTACTTTGTTATGTGTAATAAAGTGGTTTAGAGTATGATCTCTGAGGTCAGGCAGACCTGGGTTTGCCACTTTCTATCTGTATAACTCAGTACTTTGCATTATCTTTTGGAGTCTTGGTTTCTCACCTAGAAAGTGAGTCAAGGCAAATAATTTACTCAGCACAATGCCTGCCATATAGTAAATGTTCAGTAAATGTTATGTGTTATCATTATTGTTGCTGCATCTTATTTGCTCTTTTTTGTGGTTTATGTCCTGTATTAGGCAGAATAGTTGCCTACTGCCCCAACCCCACCAAATGTTCCAGCACCTCTGATATTACCTCACATGGCAAGAGGGCTTTGAAGATGTGATTGAGTCAAGGATCTTAAATAGGGAGATTATCCTGAATTATTCAGGTAGACCCAGTGTAATCACAAAGGTTTTTCAAAGATGGAAGAGAGGCAGAAGAGCCAGAAAAGGGTATGTGACAATGGAGTCAGTATCAGAGTTCGAGTGACGTGATGTGAGAAGGATTGAACCTGCTGCTTCTGGCTTTGAGGATGAAAGAAGGGGCCATGGGCCAAGGAATACAGGTGGCTTCTTTCAAGAAGCTGGAAAAGGTAAGGAAATGGGTTTTCACTCAAAACTGCTAGAAAGCCACCCAGTCCTACAGACACCTTGATATTAGCCCAGTGAGACTCTGTCCAGATTTCTGACCTCTAGAACTGTAAGATAATAAATTTGTGTTGTTTTAAACCACTAAGTTTGTGGTAATTTGATAAAGCATCAGTACAATAAAAAATAAACACTTCACCCCAGCAGGACTCCTTTTGAAGACCAGTACTGTATACATCATCGTATCCAGTGTAAGTATTGGATGTAAATATGGATCAGTAATTTGGAATTGACTGAGGTTTCCAGTGGTGAGGCACAGTAAGTTGTAATTTGCCATTTTTTTTTTAGTGGAGAAGAGATAACCATGAGTCAGCTCTCTTTCTGCATACATATTTCCATTGCAGCACGAGTTAAAGATACTGGGGAAATTCCCCATCTCACTACCAAGGACACACCTAACTGACAATAAATTCATCTGTAGCCCAGTCAGGGTTTTCCCCTCATTGTCCCTTCCTTCCACAATTGCAGCTAGTTTTCAAAAAGATACATAAGAATAGCTACCGTGAATTTAGCACATGGTATGTGCCAGGAGTTGGGCTAAATGCTCTGCGTATGTTATCTTACTTAATCCTCCAAAATTTTCCGTGGTGGTAAAAATAAATGTTTCCTGTTTTCAAACTTCAGGTCATGATTCTCAGTGGGTTTTAAAATTAATTTTGTAGGGAGTGATCAGTAGTTATTAAACAATAAAATAGAATATGAAATATTACATTTCAGGAAGTAAGAATAGGCATAATTTCATCAAATTTTGGTTTCAATTTTATATATATATCATATAATATCTATAAAATAAACACATGTGTGTGCACTGGGTTGTGTTACAGAACATATTTCTTACAATGAGTCCTAGTAAAAATTACTGTTTTTTTTTTTTGAGGCGGAGTTTTGCTCTTGTCGCCCAGGCTGGAGTGCATTGCGCGATCTTGGTTCACTGCAACCTCTGCCTCCCAGGTTCAAGTGATTCTCCTTCCTCAGCCTCCTGAGTAGCTGGAATTACAGGTATGTGCCACCATGCCTGGTTTTTTTTTTTTTTTTTTTAGTAGAGAAAGGGGTTTCTCCATGTTGGTTAGGCTGGTCTCGAACTCCTGACCTCAGGTGATCCACCCACCTCAGCCTCCCAAACTGCTAGGATTACAGGTGTGAGCTACCACGCCTGGCCCTTAAAAGATTACTTCTTGGAGTGGGTTGTATTTAAAATTTTTAAAAACCACGAATGAAGTGGTTAAGAATATAGGCTTTAGCAACAGGGCTACTTGAATTTAATCTCAATTCTTTATTTTATCAGCTCTGTGATCTTGAGCATATTACTTACTGTTTTTACCTCAGTTACCTTATTTATAGGATCCTATCTCATAGAGACTTTTGAGGATTAAATGAGTTCATTCAAGTTAAGCACTTTAAACAGTGCCTTAGTAATTAATGCTTAGCTAATGTTACTTTCCCATGTTTCATGTGGGTTAGTAAGTAGTAAAACCTACCAGATTTCCGTTCTGTCTGACAAAGTCTAGTCGCTTAACTACTATATGTCACTGCCTGAGTTTGAAATCTAAAGCAATTTTACAGTAATTTATGTGGCCCCTCAAAACAAACAAATCAACAAAATTAAAAAGTCTCCCTTTATAATAAATGGTACCAGTACATGAAAATACTGGGGATGCTCTTTTTCTCAGGGAGTTGGCTGATTTGGCATAACCTTATCTCTGAGGGAAAACAGGTTTCGTGAATTGTTTCATTCTGAATTTCAAGAGAGGAATATGTGAAAGGTACTGAGTGCTTTTGACATATAGAGAACAAAGCGATGACTCACTTAAACCTTGACAGTAGGGGCACCAATAAATTATTATATCTAAAGGGAATCAGGTCAAAGAAGAAATCTTGCAAGGATCTGGAGGGAGATCTGTTTTCTAAAAGCTTATTAGGTGGGTTTTGCTAGTGTTTGTTTTTATCTTGTTTTTTTACCTTCCTCTGTCCCAGCAGGCATTTTAGTGATCTTTTGAAACATGTTTTGACTCTACTTGGTGATTGAAATACACAGCAAGGCTGTGCTGCTTTTATAAGCTCTGAAAGTTTAAGAATTTAGGAAGCTAATGATCCTGGGACATTGAACGACTGATTTTAGTATTCAGCTAATAACCCATTTAAAATGAATTCCATACTACTTTCAACTTGCTTGACTGTAGAGTAATTTTGTCACTAGTTACTATATTACTGGAAGATGTATTCCTAGGCTTTAAGATTTGTGAAGGGTGTGAGTCTAACTTCTCAAACCGAATTTGACAGGGACGTAGCAGTGTTTTAAAAAGTCAGTGAAAGGAAAGAGGTATGTTCAGCATTTCTGTCCCATCTTAACACATTCTTTTTCTCATTTTAACAGTGGTAATATTTTATGTTATTTTGGTTTGATTTTTGTTTGTGTCATATGGCTCTGCTGTCCTACGACTCTAAGTAGAAGAGAAAATAGTACCAATAATTTCTTCATGGTGATGCACCTCTCTGTCTTAAGTCTTGAACAATGTTTGAGGTCGATGGTGGCCTAAATGAATAAGCATGTCGTGTGTGGTTACTTAGTGAGTGTAGTTTTGTAAGGTGCAACAAGGAACTGGTAATTAACTGCTGGGCATGAGATTACCCCAAGATTCTACAAACGCACCTAAGCGGTATTATATTTGTGAAAAGATTAGAGGAGCTGAACTGTGTATCTTCTTGGTCTCCAGTGGGCAGATACATGGGGATTGCAGCAAAAATTGGGGAAGTGGCCTCCAAGGATGCATGTGGATGTCCTCTGATCCTCTGAAGCATGTTGGATGGCCATTGTCTTCATTAGAACAAAGAAAAAGCAGAAGTATATTTGCCTTTTAGAGAGAGCTCAGTGTTTCTTTTTGACAAACACTGTGCCCTCTCACACCTGCCTTTTGGGGCAGGGATATTTTATTGGACCACAGATATTCTGAGGGGAAAGGAGTTTAAAGTCAGAGCTTGACAAATGCCAGCTCCAGTGCTAATAAGCATTTGTCAAATGCTCTGATTCTAGGCTTTGAAAAGTCTTGAGTTATTAATGAAGTACCCACTATTCACTGTACACTGTGTAAAGTCCCTAAAATGGAAAGAATAATACTTGCTAGTATCCTTTTAAAGTTCATGTTTATATTGTCTGTTTCCAGGAAAAGTGCCCTCAGCTGGGCCGATGAGAACATTCTTGGCACTCTTTTCTGCAGTGGGCACTGATTGAGGGTCTTCCTGGTGTGGCATCATCAGATCCCTGTTGCTCAAACCCACTAATTAGCTGGTTCTTATCTACAAGTAGCAGGGGCCTTAAAGCTCTCTGAGAAGATCTCACACTGTGTCTCCTACATTTCATCTTCTATAATCTCTCATTCTTAGAGACAGAAAGGTGTTTAAAAGACATAATTTCTTTCTCTGGATTTGGAAAGAGTTATATATTGGAATTATGCTGTTAGTTTACACTTGCATTGTTTAAATTAGAGGAAAGGTTATTTCGTACAGAAAAAATAAAAATACTCTTTAACTAACTTTCAGAATATCCCAACTTTTAACATAAGCTGTTTTGTAAACGCTGGTTATAGTGACTTCCTTCATAATAGACTTAAAAGAAGATGCTTTGAAATCTTGTTCTTTTCTTTACAATACCATATATCAGCTTTGTTTTGAGAGGCAAACTCAATTTTCCCCTCAAATTAGGAAATTACTGTAAGGAACTGGAATGACACACCAGAAGAGATTACATTATAGCGGGGAGGACTAGCATGGGGGTTTCTTTACAAACACTAGACTGGACTATGGATTATAATTTACTTAGTGTTAATAGTTGCAGTTATACATCAAGGACAAAATAGATGTTCTTTAGTTTTTTGTCACCGAGCAGAGGAGAAACAGGGAAACAACAAAGGCCAAATAATTCCCAGCCATTGCTGCTTTGTTTGCATGGAGCCTTTTGAAATGTGAACTAAGAATATTTCTCAGAAGATTTTTAGGTGATTCATATACACAGTAAGGTTTCAGAAATGCCATATTCGAGGGCATATGGAAACCCATGGCTTTTCTGCTAGAGGATTGTCAAAAGTCCAGAATTTCATAACTAAATACCACGAATTTAGTATAGTAGAGCACAGAACTAAAGGCTCTCTTGTGGCTGCAAAGAATTGACTTCACATAGCACAAACTATAATCCAAGACAGTGACTTAGACATAAGAGAGAATAGAACTTGGTAACTGTTTGGGACTGTTTTACAGAGTGATCATGTATATTTCTATATTATTCTAAAAAAATTATTATATTTATACAAAAATTGTTACAACCATGTACAAGTGTGCATAAACAAACAGTGTATTTATGTAGTCTTTATTTGAATGTCAGGCCAGTTAGAGAAGCTAGACGTGTATAACCAGTTTCGTCTTAACAATCAAGTTCAGAAAATAATATGTAGACTTCCACCTAGTTCCTTTTCTGAATAATATTACAGACTTAAGGAAGCTAATAAGAGTCCAAGATTCTCTGAGTGCCTTTGTGAATTACTTCACCTGATTCATGTATGTACTTTCATATAATGGCTTTTAATATTGAGGAATATTTGGATATTAAAATATTAGAGTAATTCTGAGCTCATTAAATTGTAGATTGTCATTTTTTATGAGGATTTACTTTCCTGGTACAACATGTTTTCATCACTAGTTATAATGTATTTTTTTACTTTTGGCTTAGATTTTGAGCCCTCTATTCATGAAATATCAAATGTAGTTCTTTAGGTATGCTGCTTTCTAATTAGGAAGCAGAATGTGATTGCCTACTATTTTCTAGCCACATACCTACAAGTGAATAAAGGATGGAATTCAGACCATGGTTTATGAAATTCAGGCGTTTTTGAGTACTTCCAAGTATTTCTCAAGTAACTTGGTTATGGTTTTCAATGACTAGGAAAATGCTTTGCTTTGTTTGAAAGGGAAATTGTTCAAAAATGAGATCCAATGGAAAACACAGAGGGTGCTACAAATGCAGAGACATTGTATAAACCTATAAGAATTTTACGTGGAACGAGAATTTTGATGCCTCTTAAAAGGAAACCAATGAGATTCCTTATTCATTAGTATTTTGAAAGTTGGCAGTGGAGTGAGAATCTGTGGGGGAAGGGACAGCTGGATCTTGCACTCAGGACTTCTGTCCTCTGCTCCTCAAAGAACTTATTAGTCACTGTTCTCACTCCCACCCTGGCACCGAGGAAAATGTTGATGTTTCCACCTTTCCCACCCCGGCCTATTTAGGGCATACAACCCTTCCTGAATTTCCTGCAGTACAGTTGAGATCACACCGTAGCCTCTAACAAGCATTTACCAGAGATTCAGGGATGACAACAGAGAACTGCAATATAATAAGTAACAGATAACCACTCCATAGTTGTTGCATGCACTTCAGAGTGTGTATAGTCCATTCTCACCTTACAGGAGGACCAGGAAAAGAGAACGATTTGGGAAGGTCTCTCATTTAATTTTTCCCACACTGCTGCCTCTTCTGTCTTTGACTTGTTTCTTCCTCTCACTTAGGAGGAAGTGGTTCTCAGATAATTGGCTAATCACTTCTTTATGGTCGTGAACTCAGAGACTTATCTGTTATGAGGGGAGAAGCATAAAAAAGATTACATCATGTGAACTCTTGAAATAAAATGCCTCAAGACATAAGAGAGGCCCTTACCACTGTCATTCTCAAAAGGAAAGCTTAGTAGGCTACAGAGATTTAAAAAGCAAGCAAACAGGCAACCAAGCCAACAACAAAGACCTGAAGAAAATTCCAGAATAATCTTCAACCTGTGCTTTCACATGCTAAAATTTCGTAATGAAAAAGATTTCTTAAACTATGTATCTTATGGTGTCAATGGTCAGTGTGGTGGTAGTAGTTGTGATTTGGGCTGCTTTTTTCCTTGTTCATTTTTTCCAAATTTTATTTGGGAAATTTGTGCTGTTCCATTGTGAACTAAAGTTATATATACTGGATGATACAACTTTAACTCCTATGAGTATGTTTGGCTATGTTTTTGGAATTAGGTATTATACATGCCACCTTGTGGCCATTATTAAGAAAACACCTAACATGAAGATGGGAAACAGGATCTTTAGTGACAGCAGCTTGGGCTTGGAGCAGTGCTTTCTGAAGCCTCTTTCTCCAACAACATTCTTAGAACTCTTAGAACCTGGATATCACGTTTTAGTGGAAGGAGACAGACAGTAAATAAAATAAAGTATAATAAGTGCTCTGGAGAAAAGTAATGCAAAGAAGAGGGCCAGAAAGTATCAAAGAGTTTGAAAGTACAAATAAGGTACTCTTGGAAGACCTCACTAAGGTCACATTTGAACAGAGATCTGAACAGGATGAGAGACAACTTGGGGTGGGGAGCAGAATAATGTTTCAGATATGGACATTGCAACTGCGAAGGCCTGAGACAGGAATTTGCCTGGCCTGTTCCAGCTTAGCAAAGAAAGAGGCCTGTGTTGCTGATACTCAGAGAGGAGGGAGACAATAGTAGAAAATGCAATCAGAAAAGTGACCAGATGCAGGAGTGACTAAGGCTTTGTAGACTGCTGTATGGACTCTGAATGAAATGAGCGGTCATTGATGGGTTTTTTGCACAGAAGGGTCCTGGTGTGTTTTAAAAGGAATATTCTGGATTCTATGTTAAAAACAGACTGAAAAGCGCAAGGGAAAGAACAGGAAGAGCGATTAGGAGGCTGTGGTAGATTATTATTCAGCAAATATTCACCCTACTGTCCTCTCCATAAAATTTCCCCAGCCCATCATCACTGGATTTGTCTATTTGACTTGCTTTAGTCAATGGAAAGTGAGTGAAAAGTGATTATGTGCCAGTGGGGAGGCAAAACCTTAAAAGACCCAGCAAATTTCTTCCAACCCTTTTGTGCATCTGCCAGAAGAATACTGCAAGCAGCCAGTGCCCCTTAAGCCTGGGCCTCAGAACGAGAGATATGGAGCAAACCTGAACCTGACCAGCAGCCTAGAGCGAAGCCAGGGTGACCCTGCAAAGCCCAGCCAAGCATAGCAAAGCCACAGACTTGTAGACCAATGAGCGTGAAATAAATTGCATTGAAAGCCACTGAGATTGGAGGAATAATTTTTATGCAGTATTACTGCAATGAATCTGATTAATATAGGAGCTACTGCAATAATCCAGGGAAAGAGTGGATGATGAGCTGAAGTAAACTAGGATGGTTGTGATCGGATTAGATTCTGTATATACTTTTGAAGACAAGATTTGAAAGAATTTGCCGATGGCTTAGCTATTAAGTATGAAAGAGAAGTTTTGAAATTTTGGTCCAAACAGTGGGAAGGATTGAGTTGCCATTTACTGACACAGGAAACATGAAAGAAGGGGCAGGTTTACTTGATTCAGGGCATGCAGAGGAGAGCAGAGTTAAACTTTGTATATGTTAAGTTTCATATGCCTCTTATATTTGCAAGTAGAGGTGTCCAGCAAGTAGTTTGACATTTAAAAAAGATTTCCGGAGATCATTTCTGCTCTGGCTATAATGGGATGACAGAGACTACATTTACTGTATACTTCAAACAAATAGAAAATTGGACAAAACAATGTTTTCATAATAAACAAATTGAACCTTATTGCCCTAGCTTGGCTTGCCACCTAGAGGCAGTTTTCAAACTTTAATAGATAGAAGGTGTATTCATCTTTTTTCGCACTACTATAAAGAATTACCCGAAACTGGGTAGTTTAAAAAGGAAAGAGGTTTAATTGACTCACAGTTCCGCATGGCTGGGGAGGCCTCAGGAAACTTACAATCATGGTGGAAGGTGAAGGGGAAGCAAGGCCTGTCTTTAAGAGGTGGCAGGAGAGAGAGAAAGAGAGATACAGAGAGAGAGAGAGAGAGAGAGAGAGAAAGAGAAAGAGAAAGAGCGCAGGGGAAACTGCCACTTTTAAACCGTCAGATCTCTGAGAACTCCCTCACTATCACAAGAACAGCATAGGGAAAACTGCCCATATGATCCAGTCATCTCCCACCAAGTCCCTTTCTTGACACATGGGGGATTACAATTTGAGGTAAGATTTAGGTGGGGACACAGAGCCAAACTATATCAGAGAGAAACCTCGAACAGATCCTGGCAGTCTAGCTTAGTGGAGGGAATAGAAATTAGAGTTCACGGAGACTAAAGTGGATAGAAATTTGGGGTGGCGGGACGGGGTGGGGGGAGGCTTGGTGAAGAGAGAGAGAGAGAGAGAGAGAGAAGAGAGAACATACCCAGAAATCACAAAGGGGTCCCTTGAACCTTGGTATGTGCATGTGAGAGAGGAAGATACCCCTGGCAGGGGGAAGAACTACTGGGAGGCAGTAAGTCAAGTAATTCCTGAAGCTCACTTAAGGCTGGGAAGAGTTTGTGTTCCCATCAGTTAGAGTGGAAAGACCTTATTACACTATATTATATAGGGGCATTGAATAGAATCCTCAGAAGAATACCTCAGTAGTGAAGTTAGTAGTGAGGCTAAATTAACCCTAGACTAAAATATGCTCCGGATTTCCTAACAAGCCTCAAAAGAGCTAGACTGCTACTAAGTAATATAACTGTGTGCTAGAACAAAGCCTAAGGCTACTAGAAGGGTTACAACAAAATCTACCACCCTATTAAGTGAGGTTTCAATGTTGCAAAGCAATAAAACATTTCCTAGACATTAAAAAGAATAAGAAACCTAACCCATAATTAGAAGAAAAATGTCAATAAATAGAAACGGAACCAGAAATGACAGAGGTGATGTAATGACTAAAATTGTCCATTATAAATATGCTTCACGTCATCAGTAAGGTAAAGGGAAACATGAGCATGATGAAGAGAGATATAGATAATAGAAGACGACCGAAATCAAAGTTACAGAGATGAAAAATACAATAGATTCTTCATTTCATCTCTGAAATGAAGAATAGATTGAACGGGATCAACAGCTGATTAGATACTGCAGAAGAAAAGATGAGTGAAATTGAAGGAGCAATAGAATCTATCAAAAATGAAGCTCAGGGAGAAAAATGACTAATAGAAAAATGAACAGAGCATCAGTGACCTGAAGAACAAAGTCGGGAGAGCTAATATACTTATAATTGGAACCACTGAAGCAAGGTGGAGGAGGGTAAAAAGAGAAGACATAATGGCCAAATGTTTGTCCAACTGTGATGAAAAGTATAAACTCATGGATCTTAGAAACTAAAAGAATCCTAAGAAGGAAAAGCATACAGAAAATCACACCAACACACATTGTAACTGAATTTTAGAAAACCAGTTTTGATAAAGAGAAAAATCCTAATAGCGGCCAGAGGAAAGAAAAAGACACTATCTCAACAGAAACTTCTTGTCAGAAACTACACAAACTGAATGACAATCCTCCAAGTGTTGAAAGAAAAAAAAAAAACCTGTCAATCTAGAATTCTATATCCAGATTTTTGATTTTTTAAAAATCAAGGTAAATAAACACTTCTCCAGACAAACAAAAGAGGTAAAATTCGTTGTCAGCAAACTAACTATAAGAAATATTAAAGGAAGTTATTCAGGCAGAAGGAAAATGATGCCAGATGGAAACTTGTATCTTCATATAGGAATAAAAAATGCCAGAAATGATAAATATATGGATACATGAAAAATACTTAATTTTCTTAGTTTTAAAGTCTCTTTAACAGATAATTGACTGCTTAAAGCAAAATAGAAATAATGTACTGTTGGCTCTATAACATATATGGAAGTAAAGTATATGATAAGGACACTGTAACTTATCACAGTTGTGTTAAGCAGCTTCTAAGATGCTCCCCAACAGTCTCTGCATTCTATTGTTCAACTCTAATATAGTCTCATCCTCCATGGAATAGGGCCAAACTCTGTAAAGAATATGGAGAACTGACAATGTATGGCTTCTAAGCCTAGGTCAGAAAGATATTGGAGCTTCCAACTTGCTCTTTCTTGCATTGCTCCTCTGAGAAAACCCAGCTACCACGTCCTGAGGATGCTCACTATCTACAGAGAGTTTACTCGGAGAGAAACTGAAGTCTCCAGCCAAGACCCAGCATCAACTTCTCATTTACGTGAGTGAGCCATCTTGGAAGCAAAGTCTCCAGCACCAGTAAAGTGTTTAGATGACTGCAACCCCTTTCAACATCTTGACTGCAACCTCATGAGAGACCCTTAGCCAGAACCACCCAGCTAAACCCATCCAGATTGCACAGAAACTGTGGGAGATCATAAATGTTTATTGCTGTTTTAAGCTTCTAAGTTTGGGGGTATTTTGTTATTCAGCAATAGGTAACTAACACAACAGTCTACCCACCAGATGACAAATCATTTCCGACATAGTAAAAGAAACCTTCAACAATATACTTCTATTTCACCTCCTGTCCACATATACTACTTTCTTTCTGTGTTTTATTGTGATTCCTTCCTAGTGCAGTTTGGCAAGAAAAAGGAACAGAATACATAGAGGTTGGAAAGGAAAGTGTTTTTATTTGCAGATGACATGATAATCCACATTAAAAAAAAAACAAAAACCGAAGAATTACGCTACTGGAACTAATAAGTAAGTTTAACAAGGCTGCAGGATACAAGGTCAATATTCAGAACTTCATTATATTTCTATATAGTCACAATTGACAATTGGGATTTTATATTAATTTAATAATACTATTTTTATGGCACTTAACTTGATGGTGGTAAAATGTGAACATTTTAGGGATAAATGTCATAAAATATGTATACAATCTTTATACTCAAAAGCACAAAATGTACTGAAAGAAATTAGATAAAACCTCAATAAATGGAGATATAAACCATGTTCACAGATTGGGAGACTAATTGTTAAAATATCAAATGCCCCCAAACTGATTCCATGTTTATCAAAATCCCAGTAGCTCTTTGGTAAAAATTGACAAATCAACTCAAGAATTTATATATCAGTCCAAATGTTCATAAACTTTGCAACAATGTTAGAAAAGAACAAAATTGGAGAACGTATAGTATCTGATCTCTAGTGTTTTGTAAAGCTATAGTTCTTAAATAGCATGACATTGGCATAGAGAGACATATAGAAAAATAGAAACAAACAATAGTCCCAGAATAGATAGATACACATGTAGTCAATTTATTTTTGACAAAGTTTTCAAGATAATTCATTGGAGGAAAGGATAGTCTTTGCAATAGATGCAAAAGGTACTGGAACAATTTGATAGCCATCTGGGCCTTAACCCTTGCCATACATCCTATAAAAATTAGCTTTAAATGGACTGTACACTATAAAATTATAGAAGAAAGCATAGGCAAATATCTTTGTAACCTTGATTAGGCAGATGCTTCTTAGTTAGGGCACAAAACATATGAACCATAGGAAAAATAAATGGTAAAAAAAAGAATTAATTGAAATTAAAAACGTTTGTTTTTAAAACACACTGTTAAGAAGAGGAAAAGGCAAACTACAGATAGAAAATATTGGCAAAGTATACATCTGATGAAGGGCTTGTTTCTATAATATAAAAAGAATTCTTGCAACTCAATAAGAAGAAGTTAAACATCTGATAACAAAAATAGGTGAAAGATTTTTAGGCACTCTGCCAAATGAATTATGTGAATGGTAAACAGCATATGAAAAGATGGTCAACATTATTAGTTATTAAGGGAATGCAAATGAATGAATACATAAATCGTACATTTATATGTAAAATTTTACTCAGCAATAAAAAGTAAAGAACTATTGAGAGATGCAACAATGTTGATGAGTGTCAAAATCATGTCCTAAGTGAAAGAAGGTATTCTCACAATACCGCAAAATGTATAATTCCTTTTATCTGAGGTTCTACAAAAGACAGAACTCTAATGATAAGAAGAAGATTATTGGTTACCAGGGGCAAAGGGTGGAGAGAAGGGATTGATGGCAAAGGATTGGAATGATGGAAATGTTTTATATCTTGATTTTGTAGTGGTTACACGACTATATTCATTTGCCAAAACTCATCAAATTGTATGCTGCAAATTGATGAATTTTGTTGAATGTAAATTATACCTCAGTGGAACTAATTACAACAATTCAGGGGAGAGGTCTGGGATAGAGACATAAATTTGGGACTCATGAGCATATAAAATTTAAAGCTATGAAACTAGATGATGTCACTGAGAAAAATTGTGTGTGTGTGTGAGTGTGTACGTATAGTCAAAAGATTAAGTCCCAACATATCCCAATGTTTAGAAAACAGGGAAATGAAAAGGAAATAGCAAATGTGACTCAGAATGAGTAGCCAGTGAAGAAAACCAATTATGTGTGGTGTCCTGGAGGCGAACTGATAAAAGTGTTTCAAGAAGGAGTGAATGTGTCAAATGCTGTTGATGCATTAAAAATATGAGGAATTTTTTCCCCCAAGATGTCAGATTGCAGGCAGTGTTTGCATGCTTCTCCCACCTGGAGACAAAATAGTGTGTACGTAGTCACACTGTGAGCTTTTTTTTTCCAAGAAGCAATGCAGGAACTTAACAGGAAAACTGAAATCTACAG
The DNA here is from genome assembly GCF_008728515.1 of Papio anubis. Classification (NCBI taxonomy): domain Eukaryota; kingdom Metazoa; phylum Chordata; class Mammalia; order Primates; family Cercopithecidae; genus Papio; species Papio anubis. Next base: position 85,168,436 of record NC_044983.1, on the reverse strand, counting down.
ATTATTTGAAAGAAGTGGCAGGCTGCAGCCTACACCATGAGTCAGGCAAGAAACTGTAAGTCCCCAGAGTGTGTGAGGGGGAGAGACTGCCTCTAGGGTACACAGCCCCACTAGGCAAGCTGGAAATCCAGGCCACAGGGGAAGGCCTTAATCCTATCCAGTACTATAACTGATTTAGGAGGGTGAGGAATATAAAAGTAGGAGTGGCAGCAGGAAGAGCCTTGTGTGCATTCCCAGTCTCCAGTGTGGACCAAGGGAAGCCATTACCTATTCTGACTCACATGGGACCTTGCAGAAGTCTGCCAACTGACTCAGGCAGTGGTCTCAGGTTGGAAGAAGCTCCCAACTGAACTTTGTGATATAACCTTGAGTAGGGAAGAACTCCTTTTGCCAGAACTGGGGGGTAAGTGGGAAGTATGCTGCAATCATGAGCATAGGAGCTGGGCACCCCAGTTGTGCAGGTGCACTTTACATGCATGGCTTGAAAGCTGTGGTTGTTATCCCTGCAGAAGGTATATGGCCTGGGGGAGTTTTGAGTTCTGTGCTCAGATGGCCTGGAACTTAGGGTCGCTGCTGCTAGTGGTAAGCTGCGGGTGTGAGATCTGCCTTGCCAAGTGTGTGGGAGCTGGGTGGGACTTACCACTGCCTGCTACTCCACATTTCCTGCAGTACACTTCTGTTCAACAGAGGCAGCTGTGCTCCTCTTTGGAACATTACCCCAGTGGCCAGAGAACTGTCTCCTGACTCCTACAGGGGTTGCTGCTTGCTCTGCACATGGAGAGTCAGAGCAAAGACCTGCCTAACTCAGCCCCCAGCTGGCTTTGCCACTCTACCTGCCTGATAGCTTAACACAAAGGGCAGAAACTTTTCAGAGCTTTATGCCCATCACCTGAGAAACCAGAGTACCTCTCCTGGGTAACATAAAGCAAGCACAAATCCCACTGCTACTACCATAGCTGGTGCTCTTTTGCAAGTGCCACACTGTGGCTGGAGGCCAACTGACGCAGTCCATTACAGCATCTCCAAGTTGAATAACACCACACCCAGGAAGGAGAAAACTTGTGTGTGACTTCAGCTGTCACTATTGCCTGCATAACCCTGGCTAACCAAGAGGTCCTAAGTCTGTACATGTGAACAGTTCATTACTACTACAACCAGCATTTGAGAAAGCCAACACACTAAGGCTATCTATAACCAAGGAATTTCAAAGGATCTACATCACTCCCTTGCCACCCCCATCAGAGCTGGTGCTACTACAGACTCCTGGGAAACCTAAAGACAGGTCACATCTCTGGATCCTTTGAAGACATTCCCCAGAACCAGCCTGGAGTGTATCAGCCCCACTGGGCAACTTGACTCAGAGGGGCAACAGGATTCACAGTAGTCTGGCCTTCAGAGGCTCCTACTCCTAGGGGAAGGGAGAGTGCAGCACATCAAGGAAACACCCTGTAGGACAAAGGAACCTGGATGGCAGGTTTGAGTCCCAAATCTTTCTGCTGGTGGGAAGTTTCTTTCAGCGGATGCACAGTTGCAATGCTGGGTTCAACGGGGAAAGTCTGCAGTTTTGCCCCAACAATCAGGAGGCCCTGGTGCCCATGAAGGATCTCGGAGAAGAGGGGTTCTTCTTCTCCTCGTCCACCACTGCAGACACAGCTGGTGTTTTGCCCACAGGAGCTTAGCATGAGTGCACCTATACACAGCCTTTCTGTAATACTTCAGGGTGACTGCATCTCCACAGGAGGAGCACCTTCCAGGTGCAGGCTTGCATGAGAGGTGGGGTCACATTTCCTCTCTACTTGAAACATCGGCATTTCTGCAAATGAAAAGAGGCACCTGTCTGATCTGAATAGCTGGAACACTGGGTCAGGAGTGTGTCTGGAAAGTGGATAACTTTCTTGCTGGCCTGGCAGGGGAGCTGAGATGACTATGGCCTTTCCCTCTGATAAGACCTCAGTGTGTTTCACTGAGGGTGCCCCCAGCCACTTCTGTCAAGGCTGGGACTTCTGCCCACCAATGAGTGTTGCATTTACCCACCTGCTTTAGCCACAGCTGGTTTTGATCGGTGGACACCTTTCCTATTGGCCCTGATCCTGAACTATTTGATCCAGTGAATAAAATACTGGGGAATAAATAAATAAATAAGTACACACCAAGGGGGAATCAAATACACTTCAAGATACCTCTGTCATTCCAACCCTATAGGAGACAGTGAACTTGCTCACTCACTGAGCACGTTGCTACTGCAACCAGCATCCGAGAAAGCCATCATACAAAGACTCTCTATAACCAAGGAACTCATGCACAGTCTCCATCCCTGAAAGCACCAAGAGTCAAATTAAGCTATAAAGTACAAACATTAAAAGTCACATCCTTAAAGGGGGAAAAGAAATTTAACAAAATACAAATAAAAAATAAGTTCAAGAATAATGAGAAGAAACTGTCTACCCAAACTAAACCCAAAGCTAGCAGAAGAAAAGAAATAATGAAGATCAGAGCAGAACTTAATAAAATTGAAAATGAAACAAAATTAGTTACTTGAAATATAAACAAAATTGATAGACCATTAGCTAGATTAACCAAGAAAAGAGAGAAGATTCAAATAAGCTCAGTTAGAAATAAAACTGGAGAAATTACAACCAACATCACAGAAATACAAAAGATCCTTTGAGACTACTATCAACACCTCTATGCACACATAAAAAACCTAGAGAAAATGGATAAATTCCTAGAAACATAAAACTCTCCTAGATTAAATCAGGAAGAAATAGAAACCCTCACTAGACCAATAACAAGCAGCAAGATTGAATCAGTAATATGAAAAATTGCTAACAACAACAAAAAATGCCCAGGGCCAGAAAGATTCACAGCGGAATTCTACCAGACATTCAAAGAAGAATCAGTACCAATCTTAATGAAACTATTCCACATGACTGAGAAAAAGAGAATTCTCCCTAAATCATTCTTTGAAGCCAGCATCAACCCTGATGCCAAAACCAGGAAAGGACATAACAACAAAAAATAAAAAACTACAGACCACTATCCCTCATGAACTTAGATGAAAAATCCTCAACAAAATATGGCCTAACCAACTCCAACAGCACAACAAAAACATAATACACCATGATCATTTGGGCTTCATCCCAAGGATGGATGGTTTAAAATACACATGTAAATACATGATATATCTTATAAACAGAATTAAAAAGAAAAACCATATGATCAACTCAATAGATGCCAAAAAGTACCTGATAAAATCCAGCATTACTTTATGATGAAAGATTACAACAAATGAGGCATAGAAGGGAATCATCTCAAACTAAAACAAGCCATAATATGAGAAACCCACAGCGTACGTCATACTGAATGAGGAAAAGTTGAAAGCATTCCCCCTCCTGAGAAATGGAACAAGACAAGGATGCCCACTTTCACCACTTCTATTCAACCATTCAACCTAGTATTGAAAGTCCTAGTCAGAGCAATCAGGCAAGAGAAAGAAGTAAAGAGCATCTACATTAGAAAAGAGGAAGTCAAACTATCACTGTTCACCTATGATATGATTGTATACCTAGAAAACCTAAAAAACTTCTACCAAAGACTCCTAGAATTGATAAACAAATTCAGTAAAGCCTCAGGTTACAAAATCAGTGTACACAAATCAGTAGCAATGACCAAGCTGAGAATCAAATCAAGAACTCAATCCCTTTTACAACAGCTGCAAAAATGAACAAACAAACAAACAAACAAAAACCCAAGAATGTACTTAACCAAAAAGGTGAAAGATCTTTACAAGGAGAAGTACAAAACAATGTGGAAAGTAATCATAGTTGACACAAAGAAATGTAAATACATTCCACACTTATGAATTGGAAGACTCAATATCATGAAAATGACCATACTGCTCATAGCAATCTACTGATTCAATACAATTCACATCAAAATACCAACATCATTTTTCACAGAATTAGAAAAAGTCCAAAAATTCATATGGAATCAAAAAAGAGTCTGAATAGCCAAAGCAATTCTAAACAGAAGGAACAAATCTGGAGGCATTGTATTACTGGACTTCAAGTTATACTGCAAAGTTACAGTTACCAAAACAGTATGGTACTTGTATGAAAATAAGCACATAGACCAATGGACAAGAATAGAGAACCCAGAAATAAGGCTAAAAACTTACAACTAACTGATCTTCAACAAAGCATACAAAAACATAAACTGGGAAAAGGACACCTTATTTAATAAATGGGGAATGGGAATAAATGGTGCTGGGAAAACTGGCTAGCTACATGGAGAAGAATAAAACTCAATCCCTATCTCTCACTTTATACAAAAGCCAACTCAACTTAAATTTAATATGTGAAACCATAAAAATTCTAGAAGATAATATCAGAAAAACTCTTCTGGAAATTGGTTTAGGCAAAGAATTTATGACTAAAACTCCAAAGTGAATGCAACAAAAACAAAACTAAATAAGTGAAACTTGATTAAATTAAAAAGCTTCTGCACAGCAAAAGCAATAATAATCAGAGTAAACAGAAAACTCATAGAGTGGGAGAAAATATTTGCAAACCATGTGACAAAGAACTAGTATCCAGAATCTAAAAGGAACTCAAACTAACCAGCAAGAAAAAAACAAATCCCACCAAATGATCAAATGACATGAGTAGGCATTTCTCAAAAGATATGCAAATGGCCAAAAAACATGACAAAATGCTCAACATTACTAATCATCAGGGAAATGAAAATTAAAACCACAATATCACATTACTTCTGCAGAATGACCATTATTAAAAAGTCAAAAAATAATAGATCTTGGCATGGATGTGGTGAAAGGGGAATGCTTACGCACTGCTAGTGGGAATGGAAATTAGTACAACTTCGATGGAAAACAATATGGAGATTTCTTAAAGAACTAAAAGTAGATCTACCATTCAATCTAGGAATCCTACCACTGGGTATCTACCTAAAGAAAAATAAGTCATTATGTGAAAAAGACACATGCACCTGTATGTTTATTGCAGCCCAATTTACAATTGCAAAGATATGGAACCAACTTAAGTGTCCATTGACCAATGAGTGGAAAGAGAAAATATTACACACACACACAAACACACACACACATACACACCCCCGATGGAATACTACTCAACCGTAGAAAGGAATTACATAATGTGTTTGCAGTAACTTGCATGGAATTGGAGGCCATTATTCTTTTTTTTTTTTTTTTTTTTTTTTTTTGAGACGGAGTCTTGCTCTGTCACCCAGGCTGGAGTGCAGTGGCCGGATCTCAGCTCACTGCAAGCTCCGCCTCCCGGGTTCACGCCATTCTCCTGCCTCAGCCTCCCGAGTAGCTGGGACTACAGGCGCCCGCCACCTCGCCCGGCTAGTTTTTTTTTTTTTTTTGCATTTTTTAGTAGAGACGGGGTTTCACCGTGTTAGCCAGGATGGTCTCGATCTCCTGACCTCGTGATCCGCCCGTCTCGGCCTCCCAAAGTGCTGGGATTACAGGCTTGAGCCACCGCGCCCGGCCTGGAGGCCATTATTCTAAACAAAATAACTAAGGAATGGAAAACCAAATACCATGTGTTCTCACTTGTTAAATGAAAGCTAAGATGTGAGTATGCAAAGGCATACAGAATGATATAAGTGACTTTGGAGACTCATAAGGGGGAGGTTGGAAGGAGTATGTGTGATAAAAAAGCTACATATTGGGTACAGTGTACACTACTTATGTGACAGATGCACTAGAATCTCAGAATTCATGACTATATAATTTATTCATGTAATAAAAATCCACTTGTACCCAAAAAGGTATTTAAATAAAAATATATTAAAAATAAAAATAAGAGGACTAAGTATTTCTTGTAGAATTTAACAATCAAATATGAAAGGGATTCATATTTTGTCTTGATGAGAGCAGTTTGGCTGGGGCTGCCTGAAGTTGATTCAAAAGAGAATGAGTACAGGTAAATTAGATACATTGAATATAGAAAACTCTGAATTAGGAGTTTTGTTTAAAGGGAAGGAGTGTAATGGAGTTTAAGCTGGAAGGGTAGTAAAACAATGAGAGAATTTATCATTATCATTGTTATTTAAAATGGTAGCAGTGTTAGCATGTTTTTGTGCATATGGGAAAGATTTCAGCAGGAGGAGAAATATTTATGATGTGGGAAAAAAGAGGGAATTGGGAATATTTGCAGGTGTGATGTCCTTGAGCAGGAGTAGACAAGATGAAGCATTAAGCTTGCATAGGAGTGTGACAATTAATCTGTATTAACACTAAAAAAGAGTGTAAGGAGGTACATATATGGTGAGATGGGTAGATGTGATGGTGATGGGAGCTTATGGGGATTCTCTTCCACTTTTATTTTCTCAGAGATATAGGAAGCATGATTGTCAGCTGAAAATTAGGATGAGCAAAGAGGTGATGGAGGTTTGAGGTGAGATTAGAAGATATGTAACAATTATACAGGGTGGGAGTGCGAATGACTAGGGAAATATGGTTTGATTGTTCGTAGTATTAAGAGCCCACTTGTGCAGATTGGCCAGGCATTAAAAGTCAGCATGGTAGTATGTTTTTCCCCAGATTCATTCAACTGCAAGGATACAGACACAGAATAGATGGAGTGATGGCTTCCCCAGTGTTACGGTTTTGCCAGGAAAGAGTGAGAAGCTGAGAGAGAGGCAAGGGAGTTGAGAATATGTGCAAGAAAATAATTATGAAGTTGAGCTGTAGATTTAAGCTGTGAAAGGAAGTGAGTATATAAAGAAAATGATGGACAGTGGAAAGGTGGTAGGATAAATGGATGGTAGGATCCAATAAGGTTTAAGAATGGTTAAAATCGGAGCTAAGATGGCTCACTAGACACAGCCAGGAAGAGCATCTCTTACTGAGACCAGACCATCAAGAAGACTGGCACATTCTGAGCAGATCTTTGGAAGGTAGGAATTGAGAGTGGCTGGAGGGAGTATGCAAACCTTGGGGCAAAGGAAGAGGAAGCTGGGAATTTTGCATAGGGCTGACAAGAACCAGGACTTGTTTCTACCCTCCACCCCCGCCAGTGGCTGTCGGGGAGGGAGTTAAATAGGCAAGGAGTGGCCCACTCTTACTGGACCTCTGGAATCCTAGCTACAGGAGACCCCATGACCCCCATGGACATTTGAAATGGCAGGGAGAGCTACTTGGAGAGGTGGCAGAGACAGGACTTCAGCCTGTGCCGAACCCAGAGGGTTTGGCATGGGAATGGTTGCAGTGGAGCATGGCCAAGGAAGCCCATCCCCCAAAGTTCACCATGCTCCTCTAGGTGACTTTGGCCTTTGTTGACTGCAGGACATGGACATAAAAGAACTGTCTTGCACGTGGACGGGGCCAGTCAGATCAGAGCACACCTGTCTGCTGACCTACCTCTTAAGGTCCCTCCCTGGCTATATCCACTTGCAGCGTAGCCTTGGATATCCAACTGGGGTTCCTCCTAGTGGCTGCCATCATAACTCCTTTCACCAAAAGGCCATGCCTAACCATTGAAGAGCTTCAGCAGATGTGCCCTCATGGAAGAGCTTCTGCTGGCATCCCCATTCAATTGTTGTTGTCAGTAGATTGGGAACATCTCAGCTCTGCCAGTGCAGCAGGTGTTTAACTTCAAGGGGCCAGAGAACAAAGGTATGGGCCTGGTCTCAGCCTCCTGGGGTTACAGCATACAGCCCAAATCCCGAAAGTATCCAGAAAGGAAGCCAGTTGACAGAACTCAGCTTATTCCACAGTCAAACCCTCAAGGGCATCAAAGAATATAAAAGCAAAAAGCTGTATCCAAAGCATAGCAACTTCCAGCATTAAAGGAACATAAGCTCATACAGATGAGAACCAGCACAAGAACTCTGGCAACTCAAAAAGCCAGAGTGTCTTCTTACCTCCAAATGATCGCCCTGGCTCCCCAGCAATGTTCTTAACCAGGCTGAAATGGCTTAAATGACAGACTTAGAATTTAGAATCTTAAAGGCAACAAAGATAATCAGGATTCAGGAAAAAACTGAAGCCCAATTCAAGGAATCTAAGGAATCCAGTAAAAGTATACAAGAGACGAAAGATGAAATAGTCATTTTTAGAAAGAACCAAACTGATCTGATACAGCTGAAAAACTCATTGAAAGAATTTCATAATACAATTAGAAATAATAACAGCAAAATAGGCCAAACTGAGGAAAGAATCTGAGCTTGAAGATTAGTTCTTTGAATCAACTCAGGCAGACAAAAGTAAAAAAAGAATAAAAGAGAATGAACAAAACCTCTGAAAAACACGGAATTATGTAAAGAGTCCCAACTTATGACTCAATGGCATACCTGAGAGAGAGAGAGAAAGAGAGCTAGCAACTTAAAAAATATATTTGAGGATACTGCCCACAAAAATTTCCCCAACTTCACTAGAGAGGTCCACATTCAAATTCAGAAAATTGATGATGCTCTCCCACCTTCAGTACATGCTATCTCCCTGCTTTTCTGCCTCAGATCTTTCTCTGAAGCCTTAAGGTCTCCTTCAGTCCAGGGAAGGCAATTTTGAAACATGTAGGGGTTTATATTTCTGATGATAAATCCATACCAACTGGGAAAAGGAATTGGATAAATGCCTCAGTTGCTCTTCTTTGGAAGGGTGGTTCAGTTCAGCATGATTCTCCAGAAGGTACTCAGAAGGATTGAACTGCTACAGTGTATTCTGGTAACTAATACCATAGCATACACCTCAATCTCATTCTTCTTGCTCCTTCATTGTTGCTTCTTGGAATTGTCTCTCTCTCTCTCTCTTTTTTTTTTTTTTCTGAGACAGAGTCTCGCTCTGTCGCCCAGGCTGGAGTGCAGTGGCCGGATCTCAGCTCACTGCAAGCTCCGCCTCCCGAGTTTACGCCCTTCTCCTGCCTCAGCCTCCCGAGTAGCTGGGACTACAGGTGCCCGCCACCTTGCCCGGCTAGTTTTTTGTATTTCTTAGTAGAGACGGGTTTCTCCGTGTTAGCCAGGATGGTCTCCATCTCCTGACCTCGTGATCCGCCCGTCTCGGCCTCCTAAAGTGGGCCTCCTAAAGTCTCTTAAACTGACTGCATTCAAGTACTTATCTTGGAATTCACCTTGGGAAATCAAATTCAAGTATTGAGAATTCAGATTATTCAAAGGATGATCCAAGTGGATATTTAAAAGACAATGGTAATACTGGGGCAAATGAAGTAATCTAGAAGTTATAATCCGCAAGTATCAGGGAGTGCATTACTTATCACTTAGCTTAGTACCTGAAAGTAATGATTGGTAAATATTTTTTGAATAAACAATGCATAGAGCACATGCATTGTTCATGATCCTTCACCATCCCGTTCTTGTGAATTTCAGTTCCCTACTATAGGAACTCCTTGAAGAATCATTCTAATGTCCAGTGTGTGACATCTGTACCACACTGATCTGACAAATAAAAGTGGTGAGATGCATCTAATGGCTGACTGAGACCAGAAAATACCACTAAGTAGGAAAATCAACCATGCTGCTTTGAATTTTCTATGGAAGGACAGAGCTGGATATTTACCAAAAACTGTCAAATTGGAACCATCTTGTATAGCTTGGGGAACTGTAGCAATATACTCCAAGGCCACTCAAGTCTTCCTTACCATCCTCTTTTAATTGTGCCAGGAAACCGCTTTGTGAGTGCAATTACTTTCACAGGATGAGTAAAATGTAGGGGCTTTTCTATTGCTGCCCTTATTTTGTATGAAAGGGCTCTAAATTTAATGAAATGTAACTAAATTCATTAAGAAATACATTTACAGCTTTAATATTTATGCTCCCTCATATATACCTAAATGGTTCCTGAAAGCTAAACATGATGTAGGTAGTTGATTAACTTAAAACATTATCTGTAAATGAAACATAGCACATTTATAGAGAAAGAGTTGATTAATATCGAACAGGAAAATGAGAGGAACTGATGGAAATATTCACCAAGGAGTTACACCTGAGATGCTGAGTTTCTAAATGTAATGCCTTTTCTTATCTCTATAATGAAAATTGTCATTAGGAAGATGGCAGAAGTAGGTTGTTACTACTGGTAATGAAATAAGACATGAAACACTTGAGAGTCTGTTCATAAAATTGTATTTATCAGTAGAAGGGAAAATTGCTTCATTTATGTTTTAGAGAAAGATGCTACTGTATGTGTTAAAAACAACAGGTTCTGTTATTATTATTCTAATAATTTAAAGCATACATTAAGCATAGGCTGTTTGTTTTAAATGGCTAAATATCACGAAAGGATACTTTACAGCTCAAAATTAAGTTTTATAGTTTTATAACGAACAAAATGGCATAGATCCATAAATACATAATTTGGTATATGCATCTATTTATCCATTAATTGAGAGAGAGAGAGAGAGAAGGAGAGAATGGTTTTGAAATATTCCGAGTACCTCTATTTGACTCACTGGAGAAAAGTTGGAAAAATTGATAAATAATAAAAAGGAAATTTAAGTCACCCATAATCCCACTTCAGAGTTCACAGCTGTGACCACAATATTATATTTTGGGGGGACAATCTGACAATTTGTATCAAAAGGTATACCTAGTTGTTGATTCAGAAAGTACTTACCTAAAAAACAACAGTAGTAACTGGATAGGTGTTAACCCAGCTGGTTCCATAAATACTATAAACTGGGTGGCTTATATACAAAAGACCATAAACTGGGTGGCTATACACAAGAGAAATTTATTTCTCACAATTTTGAAGGTCTGGAAGGTCCAAGGTCAGCGTGCCAACAGAGTCTGTCGTCTGGTGAAGGCCTGCTTTCTGGTTCATAGTCAGCCATCCTCTTGCTGTGGTCTCACATGGTTGTACAGGCGAGGGATCTCTCTGGGGTCTCTTTCATAAGGGCCCTATCCTATTCTTGAGGGCTCTGTCATTGTTACCTAATTACCTTCCCAAAGACCTCACCTCCTCATACCATTGCCTTGGGGTTAGGATTTCAACATATAGATTTGGAAGGGACACAAACGTTCAGACCATAGAAGGTGCCTAAGGTACTTACTGCAGTGTTGTGAATAATAAATAGTTTTAAACCTGAAATATCATATATAAAGCTATTTGTTAAATTCATTGTGGTCTAGCTATATAAGCAAACACTAAATAGTAAATAAGAATGATATTGTGGAAGAACATTTAATGACATTGAAAGACCTTCACTATATATGATTAAGTGAAAGTGGTAGTGTCTAAAATAATAAACACATTGTAACTATACACACAGTCACACACACACTCACACATACATACACACAAACAGGCATACCTTGTAAATATTGTGAGTTTGACTCCAGACCACTGTGATGAAGCCAATATTGCAATAAAACAAGTTACACAAATATTTTAGTTTTCCAGTGCATATAAAAATTATGCTTATACTATACTATTATCTATTAAATGTGCAATAGCATTATGTCTAAAAATAAAATGTTCAAATCTGAATTAAAATATTTTATTGCTAAAAGATGCTGATGATTATTGGAGGCTTGAATGAGTTATAGTCTTTTTGTTGATGAAGAGTCTTGCCTCAGTGTTGATAGCTGCTGATTGATCAGGTTGGTGGCTGCTGAAAGGTGGGGTGGCTTTGGCATTTCTTAAAATAACAATAAAGTATGCTGCATTGATTGACTCTTCCTTTCACTAAAGATTTCTGTGTAGCACACAATGCTGTTTGGTAGCATTTTACTCACAGTAGAACTTCTTTTAAAATTGGAGTCAATCCTCTTAAACCCTGCTACTGCTTTATCAATGAGTTTATGTGCTATTCTAAATCTTTTCTCGTCATTTTCACAATGCTCATGGCATCTTCACCAGGAGTATATTCTATTCAAGAAATCATTTGCTTTGCTCATCTATAAAAAGCAACTCATCCATTCAAGTTTTATCATGAGATTGCAGCAATTCAGCCACATCTTCAGACCCCACTTCTAATTCAGTTCTCTAGTGGTATTTGTACCACTACTTCATTTACTTCCTCCACTGAAGTTTTGAACCCCTCAAAGTCATCCAAAAGGGTTGGAATCAACTCCTTCCAAACTCCTTTTAATGTTGATATTAATATTTTGACCGCCTCCCATGAATCACAGATGTTCTTAATGGCATCTAGAATGGTGAATCCCTTCCAGAAGATTACTTTCAATTTACTATGTCCAGATCCATCAGAATGATCATTATTTATGACAGCTATAGTCTTACAACATGTATTTTTTTAAATAATAAGGTTTGAAAGTAAAATTTTCTCCTTGATCCATGGACTGCAGAATGGATATTGTGTTAGCAGGCATGAAAACAACGTTAATGTATTGTACAGCTTCATCAGAGCACTTGTAACCAGGTGCATTGTCAGAGAGCAGTAATATTTTAAAACCTTTCATTTTTTTCTGAGCAGTAGGTCTCAACAGTGGGCTTAAAATATTCAGTAAACCATGCTGTCAACAAATGTGCTGTCATCTGGGCTTTGTTTTGACATTTCTAGTGCACAGACAGAGTAGATTTAGCATAATACTTAAGGGTTCTTAGAATTTTTGTAATGCAATGAGCATTGATTCCAACTTAAAGTCACCAGATGCATTAGTTCCTAACAAGGGAGTCAGCCTATCCTTTTAAGGTTTGAAGTCAGACATTGACTTCTCTCCAGCTATGAAAGTCCTAGACGACATCTTCTTCCAAAATAAGGCTATTTCATCTACATTGAAAATGTGTAGTTTAGTGTAGCTACCTTCATCAATGATCTCAGCTAGATCTTCTAAATAATTTGCTGCAGCTTCTACATCAGCAGTTGCTACTTCTCCTTATACTTTTATGAGATGGCTTCTTTTCTTAAGCCTCATGAACTAACCTCTGCTAGCTTCCAACTTTTCTTCTGCAGCGTCCTCACCTCTTTCTGCTTTGATAGAGAAAGAAAGTGAGGGTGTTGCTCTGGATCAGGCTTTGACTTGAGGGAATGTGGCTAATTTAATCTTCTATCCAGACTTCTCAGACTTTCTCTATTATCAGCAGTAAGGTTGTTTTGCTTTTTTATCATTCATATATTCACTGGAGTAGTACAGCTTTCAGCCTGTCTTGGTTTTTGACATGCCTTCTTCACAAAACTTAGTCATTTCTGACTTTTGATTTAAAGCGAGAGAAATGCAATTCTTCCTTTCAGTTGAACACGTTTAGGCCATTGTAGGGTTATTAATTGGCCTAATTTCAATATTGCTGTGTTTCAGAGAATAGGGAGGCCCAAGGATAGGGGGAGAGATTTGGGAATGACTGGTTGGTCCATGGGGCAATAAGAACACGCAACATTTATTAAGTTTGCTGTCTTATGTGGGCATGGTTCATGGTGACCCCAAACAATTACGATAGTATATCAAAGGTTACTGATGACAGATCACCGTGACAGATATGATAATAATGAAAATGTTTGAAATATTGAATTACTAAAATGTGACACAAAGTGAGCATATGCTGTTGGAAAATGGCACCAAGAGATTTGCTTGATGCAGAGTTGCTACAAACCTTGAATTTTAGAAAAGCACAATATCTGCAAAGTGCAATAAAGTACAGTAAAATGAAACACATTATGCCTTTATATGTGTATACTCATATACACAATTTTGTGCATATATCTGTGTGGAGAAAATATTATAGGTATACCCATATTTTCATGGTGATTATGTTTGGGGGGAGAGTTTACATTTTGCTATCTGTATTTTTAAAACTTTTCTACAATAAGCAAAGTTATTTTTAAAAAGTCAACAATTATGGGTAAATAAAAGCACACACATAACTTAAACCTTTAAATGGAACTATTATGTCATGGAACCTTGAGAGAAAACCACATTCATCAAAGATTTGTTACCTTCACTTTACAAAAAGTATTAAATATAAAAAGTATAATATCTGAATATCCCCATATTATTTCTACCCAGAAATCATAAGTATAAACCTGGAGCTAGGCTAAGACCTCAGAAAAGGAGGAATAGAGATAAATAAGCAAAATTTAATTAATGGTGGTTAAAGTCAGAACCAATCTCTTATCCTTTTCATAGAGAATTGATAGAAAGTGATTCGCTTTCTAAATGGATCCCCAGAGGTGTGGATGGCTCTGGCTGTCTGTCCATCCCATTATTCTTCCCTAGAAAGTCTGTGATAGAAGCCGAGAAAATAGGAACGTGGCTGGTGAAGCTGCAAACATATTAATGTTCTGCAGATGTTATTCTAGCAAGATTTGTTTTTCTTTAATAAGTTATAAGCTCCTCTTTTAAAAGTAGAAGGATTGAATCTAATAGTCAAAACTTACCATAAAATAATTATATAATCCCCTTCTCACCTTTTAATTAAAATACACGTAAATGAATATTTTATGGGAGAAAAGGAGATCAGGGAAGTAATGGAGGGAGTTATTATAGGTGGTGAAAGCAACAGGGGCTTTGACTCACCAGAAGGGCATGTTGATCCCTGAGGTGAGGGAGACAGAGTACCAGAAAATGAGAGAGTACAGAATGTGTTGGCAAGCTAGACAGTAGCAAGCCAGGCAGTAACAATTTTGGGCTTCGAGGACGGTGCCATTTCTGCCACAACTGCCTGACTGTTGTGGCACTCGAGCGGCCATCGACAATGCTTAAACAAGCAGCATGGCTGTGTTCCAGTAAAACTTACAAAAATAGGTGGCAGGCTGGATTTCACCTGCTGGTGTCATTCGCTGAGTCCCGGTCTAGGCTTAAAAAAGTAATGGAGAAAATGTTAATAATTCAGAATAAACCAAAAAGTGCATTGTATCTATAATCTTTGCAGTAAGAATAGCACACAAAATTGAGAAAATATTCTCTTAGTGTCGGAAAATATTCTTTTATTTAGCAAAAGGGTTGCTCACGTCATTGACAAATGAGTGAAGTGCCACAGTCCATCTATACTGGTGCCGTTTCTCTCCCACATGCTTTCTGCTTCCACAACGCTAAGATCTCTGATTACCATGCAGAGATTGGTGAGATGAGTTGTTTTCTAAAATTGAATTTTCAAAATATTCTCCAGGGTAACTCTTTTTCTTACTGTACAGACCATGTCTCAGGTTCTGTTGTTGAAGAGGTAAAATTTCATTTCTGGTGGGCCAGCTCACTATCTCTAGGTTTGTTTTATTTTTTATTTGACAAATAAAAATTATATGTATTTCCTGTATACAAAATGTTTTGAAATATACTCTAGGTGTTTCTTAAATATATAAGAAGTGGTGAGAGTATTCTGGGGACAGAATTTCTCATAGGAAGAGTCATCTTTTATTTCAATAAATCACTTTAAGGAGCTACTTGGGTGTGAAAAGATGGAGCTCAGAGGTTGGTCTGGAAGGGAGAATAGATAAAAGACTGACAGAATTGGGCCGGGCGCGGTGGCTCACGCCTGTAATCCCAGCACTTTAGGAGGCCGAGGTGGGCGGATCACGAGGTCAGGAGATCGAGATCATCTTGGCTAACACGGTGAAACCTCGTCTCTACTAAAAATACAAAAAATTAGCCAGGCATGGTGGCGGGCGCCTGTAGTCCCAGGTAATCCTGAGGCTGAGGCAGGAGAATGGCGTGAACCCAGGAGGCGGAGCTTGCAGTGAGCCAAGATCGTGCCACTGTACTCCAGCCTGGGCAACAGAGCGAGACTCCGTCTCAAAAAAAAAAAAAAAAAAAAAATGACAGAATTGCTTTGAATGAGAAAATGAGACGATGCGACTGCTATCCAGCAACTGCTCTTCTAGACACTGGATATAAAGTGGGGAGCTTAGAAGGGGCTCTTGCTTTTAAGCAGCTTCTATTTAGTTTAACTGGAATGAGAATGAAGAACAGCTGCAGGTACAGAGACCAAGAGAGAACTCAGCAGAGGAAGGATATGATAGCAAGAGATGAATAAGATAAATTTAAATTCTACAAGGGTCATGTGGAAGTAGAGGTAGGGGAAAGGGATATGAAGGATAGCACATTTCCTCACTTGTATGGCATAGGTGCTTGGGCTAATTTTTAAACAAAAAAGGGTGATTTCAGAACATTAGAGAACATAGAGCCAGCTGACCTTGGGTTACGTATATTAACCCCAGACAGCCACTATTTTTTTTTTTGTAGTCTTTCTCTATTCCCCCTTCTCCCCCACCAAATGGCATAGTATCAAAAGATCTGTAAGATCTTGATTTAATTAATGTTGGTAAGATGCCACTAGTGATGATTATGTTACATGTGCATATGACTGAAATGAGACACTCCTGCCTGGGACCACACTTATCTGATTTAGTGCCACTTTTACACGAATGCTTTAGAAATGAGATAGGACAGTGGTACAGCCTTCTACAACATCATCCTCCGCCTCCCATTTTGCAGTTGGGCCAACATATAAGCTTGCTTCCTGGAGGCTCGAACTTTAGTTCTTCACGTTGTAAGCAACACTGTGCAGTGAAATTTCTTCCTGAAGGAAATGTTTACACCTGCCTACTTAAAATCTGCACAATGTGTGAAACAATGGAGCAGCGTGTCAGCTGTGTTTTGGGATTATTTATAGCTAACTCCCAGAAAACTGTGTTAATTCTTTATTGCCTAAAGTGCCCCACTAAATGTTTTTATTTCTTCATCTTAAAGAAAAATAGAATGCTACCGTGTGGAATCTAAAGTTCAGAACAACATATACATATAGTAGAAACTGTAGGCTCAAAAATAACACAAAAAAGAAATAATTGGTCATTTTCCTTGGCTTCAATGGATAAATAGTAGCATAAAAGCGAATTATTAGGAAGTCTAATTTCAACTTAAATGGTGACCTTAGTAACTGCCTACCAGATATGGCTTTGTTTCCAGGTTGAATTTATGTTTTGAATTTCTCTAGCTTCATGTAAGTACTAATCATAAACAAATAAAATGCGATTTGAATTATTTGAATAGCACATCTCTTTTCTTAACTCTTTGCACACAGTTAGGAGGGTTCATACCACAAGTGACTTCTGGAAATAATAGGGGCAGAAATAGTAATTATTTTTATGATGTGCATTTTTTTCTCCAAGAATGCACTTCAGTAAAATAGTCACTAGATGTCACCGTTGCAACACACAGATGGAAGCAAATACATTTGTGTCAGAGAGGGGAACTGAGTGGATATTGAGTATGACAGCTTCAGCAACACATCTGTTTAAAAAGTAAATTCAAATCAAAGTGACTTCTTAATGCAATCCAATTAAAGTTCTTCTTCTATAGCTCAAGTAATTTAAAATCGGGTAGGTGTGTTTTGGGAGTTCTTATTTAGGGAATTATTAGTATATTTTTATTCATCTATCTTCCTAAGAATTTAGGTTACAAAACCTAAATACTGTCTTTTGGTTTCTATTATATCTATTGAAAAACTTTTTTTTTTTTTTTAAACATGGGGTCTCACTATGTTGCTGAGGCTAGAGTTGGACTCCTGGACGTAAGCAATTCTTCTGCTTCAGCTTCCTTAGTAGCTGGACTATAGGCCCATGCCACTGCACCTGGCTCATATCTATTTTTAGGACTTAAAAAAAGGTATATTTTGCCATGCTTTCCTGTCTCTGTGCCTTTATGGCATTGCTAAAACTGCTAAAGATCACACAGGAATTGCCCACCCCACCATTCCCCCGTGTTTGTGTATTTTGTAAGTCTTGGATTTTTCAGAATTTACTCTCAGAGTAAATTGGTCTAACCTAAAGAATGGTAGGGTCCCTTGGGAGCAGGAACAATCATTTATCTTTTTTCAGCGATCTGCAGTCTAGAGGGTGGGCAGCAGTAAACCATTAAGGGGAGATTTCTGTGAAGGTTTATGTGGCCAAGGAAGAAATGTGGCACTTTCATTCTTATTTGCAACCTCCCTGCACACTCTCAGTTGTTCTTTAAGCAGCACTGATTCCCTGTCATGATAGGAGTATCTTGCACTCTCCTGAGGGCCTGATGTAGTCATTGACTCCTTGTTTTTCTAACTTGCACATTCACAAGCAATGTTTCAGGCTGTATTCTATAGTCGTTAGCACCTTGGCACTGTAATAGGACAGGCCTGGGCTCTCTCCAGGTTATACCACTTGGTGTGAACTTAGTATCTCTGGCCATTGCTTTTCCCTTTTATAAAAAGGTATTATCATTTCCATCTGGCAGGGTTTTTTTTTTTTTTTTTTTGGTGAAGATTAAATGAGGTAAGATATACAAAGTGCTCAGTACAGTATTTTTTAACTTAAAAACAATATAAAAAGAATATTGCTAATATTACGTAAACCTGCAAAGACTGATGTTTGTTTCAACAGTTTTGAGACAGAATTTAAGAGTGATCATGAGATAGTTTCTTTCCCTTTAGCAAGTGAATCCGGAGTAATTGTAAAGAATTTTTGTGGTAAATATTTAAAATAATCCCCTGCAATTATTAAGAAGCCTGCTTTTTAATATTCATTCTAGATTTGGTGTTCAACAGGTTTACAGTCCATGACCTGTGAGCTTTTATGATCTACTATAGATGAAGCATTTTGACAAATATAAAGAAAATGCATTCAGTTGTCAATTCTAGAAACAAATGTACACAAAGTATAGGATTACCTAGCAGCATCTGGAATATACTGGGCACTCAGTAAATGCTAATGGATGTAATTAAATTAATATATTTTGAAGTAAAGAAATAGTGTATATTATTATAAACTATTGACCAGATACTCATTGTCAATCCATATCTCTTCAGGGTAAACTCCCTGTATTATTTCCGTGAAGTCTGTTTTTCTGTTGCTGGGTTGGGGAGTCGTGAAGTACAGAATTGGATAGCATAGGTAACCTCTTCTGCATCATATTGGATGGCCATGCTATTCTGAGTACATGATTTTTAGGAGCTGGTATTAACATAGCTTGTCAACAAAATGCTGATGTTGATCAGATTTAATATTGAATATAAAACTAAAATATCATCCCATTCTTGTTCAAATAATGGATATTTACAAATATAGAATCATAAATGAATTGTTGTTAATGCATCTGTTCTTCAGTCATTGAGATGAAATATGAAAAGTTTTCTTTTTCTCAAGCCACTGCTTTTAAATGTATTCTGTCCAATTTCTCTTCTTATCCTTAAATAGCATCTCAGGCAAATCTCATAACAACCAGTTCATTTATAGTTATTAGAACTCATTCCAGTACAGTTTAAAATTTCCAAAATTCCACATTGGTGGTTCTCAAACTTTAGTGTGTATCAAAATCACCTGAGATTGGGGTGCTTTTTAAAAATACAAATTATTGGGTGCTAGCCGCAGAGTTTTTTATTCAGGTCTGTGGAAAGACCTGAGAATATGTTTCTAATAAGTTCCTAGGTGATGCTGTTGCTGCTTTCTGGAATCAACATTTAAGAAGCACTGCTGCAACCAAAAAAGAGCTCGTATAGCCAAGACAATCCTAAGCAAAAATAACAAAGCTGGAGGCATCATGCTACCCAACTTCAAATGATACTACAAGGCTACAGTAACCAAAACAGCATGGTACTGATACAAAAACAGGCACATAGACAAATGGAACAAAATAGAGGACTCAGAAATAAGACTGCACAACTACAACCATCTGATCTTTCACAAATCTGACAAAAATAAACAACGGGGAAGGAGTCCTTATTTAATAAATGGTGCTGGGAGAACTGGCAACTGGCTAGCTACATGGAGAAAATTGAAAGTGGACTCCTTCCTTACACTTTATACAAAAACTAACTCAAGATAGATTAGACTTAAATGTAAAACCCAAAACTATAAAAACCCTAGAAGACAATCTCGGCTATGCTATTCAGAATATAGGCACAGGCAAAGGTTTCTTGATGAAATCACCAAAAACAAGTGCAACAAAAGGAAAAATTGACAAATGGGATCTAATTAAAGAGCTTCTGTACAGCAAAAGAAACTATTATCAGAGTGAACAGGCAACCTACAGAATGGGAGAAGATTTTTGCAATCTATCCACCTGACAAAGGTCTATTATCCATAATCTACAAGGAACTTAAAATTTACAAGAAAAAACAACCCCGTTAAAAAGTGGGCAAAGGACATGAACAGACACTACTCAAAAGAAGACGTGCATGCAGCCAACAAACATATGAAAAAAAGCTCAACATCACTGATCATTAGAGCAATGCAAATCAAAACCACAATCAGATACCATCTCACTCCAGTCAGAATGATGATTATCAAAAAGTCAAGAAGCCAATGCTGACGAGGTTGCAGAGAAATAGGAAAGCTTTTACATTGTCGATGGGAATGTAAATTAGTTCAACCATTGTGGAAGATGGTGTGGTGATTCCTCAAAGATCTAGAACCAGAAATACCATTTAACCCAGCAATCTCATTACTGGGTATATAACCAAAAGAATATAAATCATTCTATTTTAAAGATACATGCACATGTGTATTCATTACAGCACTATTCGCAAGAGCAAAGATATAGAATTAACCCAAATGCCCATTAATGATAGAGTGGATAAAGAAAATGTGTATGTATACATCACAGAATACTATGCAGCCATTAAAAGGAACAAGGTCATGTCCTTTGTGGGACATGGATGGAGCTGGAAGTCATTGTGCTCAGCAAACTAATGCAGGAACAGAAAACCAAACACCGCATATTCTCACTTATAAGTGGGAGCTGAACAATGAGAACACAGGGAGGGCAATAACACACACTGGGGCCTCTCAGGGGTATGGTGGGGGTAAGGACAGCATTAGGAAAAAAAGCTAATGCATGCTGGGCTTAATATCTAGGTGACGGGTTGATAGGTACAGCAAACCACCATGGCACATGTTTGCCTTTGTAACCTGCACATTCTACACATGTACCTGGAACTTAAAATAAAAATAAAAATTAAAAAATAAACAAAACAAACAACAAAAAAAAGAAGCACTGCTGCGTACATTCTATCCTGTCTTTTCTAGGCTCTAGTGCTCTAGCACTCAGTTGTGTTAGAGTGGAGAGGAAGGAGAGGGAAAGGGAAATGTCTCTACTTCGCTGGCTATTGTCGTGGTCCTCTCTTGGATGGCTGCTTCTCTCTGGCATCATAACTATCAGCTGTTGATGTCTTCTGACCCTACAGTATCCACATGCTGACTCTCTTGGGATGTCACACATGTGTATTCTTTAAAGGGCTCTGAGGAGTGTGTGTCTTCCCACTACACAATTTCCTAATGGGTTAGATTCTGCTCTGGTTGAGTCCCTTCCATGTTTACCTTTGTTCTCACCATTGGTAGTCCACCCCATTCCCTTGCTGGTGTGTCCTCCTCTAAGCCAGTCTCCACATGGCTGCCAGGGTGGTTTTTTAAGACCCGAAATTGTATGATATTCTGCTTAGCCTCTCTCACTCTTATTTCCCCTCCTTAGTCCTTGCTTAACACCTTTCAGACGAGATTGGGCACATTCAGGGTGGTGTGGCCATACACACACCTTTCAATAACTTCATAAAATATTACCTCCTTAACATGGCCCCAAGGGTCCTGGATGATTTAACCTTTGTCACTGTTAACATTTATTGTACTGCCTTCTGGACTTTTTCATACTATTCGTTTATATTCAATATTAACAATAGTATATTATTGTTATATGTATACATTTGCTTACACAAAAATTTTGTGTATATTTTTATACACAAACATAAATGCTTATATGCACATATACACACAAACATACACACATTTACACAATTTTGCTTTTATAAACACAGGCTTGTTCTATACATATTTTCTGAATCTTTCTTTTTCTTCTAACAGTTTTATTTAGGAGAGCTTTCCCTGTTGGAACACATAATAGTGATTTTCAAACTTTTATGGATAAGAACAAGTGAAGGCTCTAATGAAAAATTTATGTCCAATGAATTCAGTAGGTCTGGGATGAGGCTCAGGGTATCTGCTTGTTTAACAAAATGCTAGTCAGCCTTAAAAAAGGAGCATCTGCAATGTGCCACATCATGGATGGACCTGGAGGGTATTATGCTAAGTTAAATAAACCAGACACAGAAAGACAAATATACCGTGATCTCACTTATATGCAGAATGTAAAAATAAAAGATCATATATATAGGGGAGAATAAAACAGTAGTTACCAGGATTGGGGTGGAGTAGGGGGAGAAAATGGGGAAATGTAGGTCAAAGGATATAAAGTAGCAAATATGGATAAACAATGCACAACATGAGGACTATAGTTAATTAAAGTGTACTGTATTCAGGATTTTTGCTAAATGAGTAGATTACAGATGCTCTTTTGATGAGGGGATAAGTAACTATGTGAGACAATGGATGTTAACGTTTATTCCACTGTAGTAACCATTTTACTATTGTAAACAAAAAGGCATCTGAGACAGGTCTCAATCAATTTGGAAAATTTATTTTGCCAAGGTTAAGGATGTGCCTGTGACACAGTCTTAAGAGGTCCTGACGACATATGTCCAAGGTGGTTGGGGGACAGCTTGGTTTTATACATTTTAGGGAGTCATGAGACATCAATTAATATATGTAATATGTATGCTGGTTCAGTCTGGAAAGGCAGGACAATTTGAAGCAGGGAGGGGGCTTCCAAGTCATAGGTAGATAAGAGACAAATGGTTGCATTCTTTTAAGTAGTTTCTGATTATCTCTTCGCTGAATGCACAATTTATGGGAATAGTCACTTTTGCCTTAGTCTGGCTTAGTGACACAATAGGGCAAAGGAAGCAATCAGATTTGCGTTTGTCTCACATGATCAGAGGGATGACTTTGAGTTTGTCCTTAACCTTGGCAAAATAAACATTCTAAATTGGTTGGGACCTGCCTCAGATGCCTTTTGGTTTACACTTTATATATAGTTTGTAACATTATGTTATATACCTTAAATATACACAATAAAATTTATTTATTTTAAAAAACCCAATGATTTTGGTGTAGATAATCACTGGATCATGGAGAAATACTAATAGAAATTTTTCTCGTTCTTTCTATGACTGTGCTTCAGTAGCATAAATGTTACATGATTTATCCATTTTTTTATTCAACTTTTATTTTAAGTTTAGGGGTATATGTGTAGGATGTGAATGTTTGTTACATAAGTAAATCTGTGCCATGCACATATGCGCCCATCATCCCATCACCTACATATTAAGCACAATATCCATTAGCTATTCTTCCTGATGCTCTCCTCCTCCAATTCCCCAACAGGCCCCAGTGTGTGTTGTACACCACTGTGTGTCCATGTGTTCTCATCATTCAACTCCCACTTAGAAGTGAGAACATGCAGTGTTTGTTTTTTTGTTCCTGCATTAGTTTACTGAGGATAATGACACCTAGCTCCATCCATGTCCCTGCAAATGACAAGATCTCATTCCTTTTTATGACTGCATAGTATTCCATGGTATATATATACCACATTTTCTTTTTGCTTTTGTTTTTATATACCACATTTTCTTTGTCCAGTCTATCACTGATGGGCATTTAGGTTGATTCTATGCCTTTGCTATTATGAATAGTGCTGCAATGAACATATGTGTGCATGTATCTTTATAATAGAATGATTTATTATATACCCAGTAATGGGATTGCTGAATTAAATAGTATTTCTGGTTCTAGATCTTTGAGGAATTTCCACACCGTCTTCCATAATGATTGAACTAATTTACATTCCCACCAACAGTGTAAAAGCGTTCCCATTTCTCTGCAACCTCACCAGCATCTGTTGTTTCTTGGCGTTTTGATAATCACCATTCTGACTGGCATGAGATGGCATCTGATTGAAGTTTTGATTTGCATTTCTGTAGTGATCCATGATGTTGTGCTTTTTTTCATATGTTTGTGGGCTGCATGCGTGTCTTGTTTTGAGAAGTGTCTGTTGATGTCCTTTGCTGATTTTTTAGTGGGGTTGTTTTTTTCTTGTACATCTGTTTAAATTCCTTGTGGACTCTGGATATTAGACCTTTGTCAGATGATAGATTGTGAAATTTTTCTCCCATTCTGTGGGTTGTCTGTTTACTTTGATAATAGTTTCTTTTGCTGTGCAGAAGCTCTTTAGTTTAATTAGATCCCATTTGTCAATTTTTGCTTTTGTTGCAATTGCTTTTGGTGATTTCATCATGAAACCTTTGCCCGTGTCTATGTTCTGAATGGTATTGCTGAGATTTTCTTCTAGGGTTTTTATAGTTTTGGGTTTTACATTTAAGTCTTTAATCTATCTTAAGTTAATTTTTGTATAAGGTGTAAGGAAGGAGTTCAGTTTCAATTTTCTGCATATGGATAGCCAGCACTCCCACCATCGTTTATTAATAGGGAATCCTTTCCTCATTCCTTGCTTTTGTGAAGTTTGTTGAAGATCAGATGGTTGAAGGTGTAGGGTCTTATTTCTGAGTTCTCTTCCATTCCATTGATCTATGTGTCTGTCCTGGTGCCAGTACCATGAGGCTTTAGTTGCTATAGTCTTGTAATTTAGTTTGAAGTTGGTTAGTGTGATCCCTCCAGCTTTGTTCTTTCTACTTAGGATTGTCTTGGTTACTTAGGCTTATTTTTGCTTTCATATGAATTTTAACATGGTTTTTTCTTATTTGGTAAGAATGTCAATGATAGTTTAATGGGAATAGCATTGAATCTTTAAATTACTTTGGCTGTATGGCCATTTTCACAATATTGATTCTTCCTATCCATGAGCATGGAATATTTCTCCATTTGTTTGTGTCCTCTGATTTTCTTTGAGCAGTGGTTTGTAGTTCTCCTTGAAGAGGTCCTTCCCTTCCCTTCTAGATGTATTTCTAGGCATTTTATTCTTTTTGTAGCCACTGTGAATGGAAGTTTATTCATGATTTGGCTTTCTGCTTGCCTGTTGTTGGTGTACAGGAATGCTAGTGATTTTTGCACATTGAGTTTATATTCTGAGGCTTTGCTGAAGTTGCTTATCAACTTAAGGAGATTTTGGGCTAGTACAATGGGGTTTTTTAGGTATAGGATCACGTCATCTACAAACAAAGTTAATTTGACTTCTTCTCTTCTTATTTGAATAGGCTTAATTTTTTTCTCTTGCCTGATTGCCCGGCCAGAACTTGCAATACTGTGTTGAATAGGAGTGGTGAGAATGGGCATCCTTGTCTTGTGCCAGTTTTCAAGGGGAATGCTTCCAGCTTTTGACCATTCAGTATGATATTGACTGTGGGTTTGTCATATATGGCTTTTATTATTTCGAGGTATGTTCCCTCAGTACCTAGTTTATTGAGAGTTTTTAACATGAAGGGGTGTTGAATTTTATTGAAGGCCTTTTCTGCATCATTGAGATAATCATGTGTTTCCTGTCTTCCGTTCTGTTTATATCATAAATCCCATTTATTGATTTGCATATGTTGAACCAGTCTTGAATCCTGGGGATGAAACCACCTTGATCATGGTGGAAGAGCTTTTTGATTTGCTGCTGGATTCAATTTTCCAGTATTTTATTGAGGATTTTTGCATCAATGTTCATCAGGGATATTGGCCCAACCTTTTCTTCTTTTTGTTATATCTCTGCCAGGTTTTGACATCAGGGTGGTGGTGGTGTGATAGAACAAGTTAGAAAGGAGTGCCTCTTTTTCCATTTTTTGGATTAGTTTCAGTAGAAATGGTGCCAGCTCTTCTTTGTACCTCTGGTAGAATTCAGCTGTGAATCTGTCTGTTCTGGGGTTTTGTTTTTTTAGTTGGTAGGCTATTTAATACTGCCTGAATTTCAGAACTCATTATTGGTTTATTCAGGGATTCAGTTTTTTCCTGGTTCAGTCTTGGGAGGGTGTATATGTCCAGGAATTTATGCATTTCTTCTAGATTTTCTAGTTTATGTGCATAGGTGTGTTTATAGTATTCTCAGATGGTTGGTTGTATTTCTGTAGGGTCAGTGGTGATACCTCCCTTATCATTTCTGAGTGTGTTTGTTTAATTCTTCTCTCTTTTCTTCATTATTAGTCTAGCTAATAGTTCATATTATTAATTTTTTCAAAAAACCATTTCCTGGATTTTTTGAGTTTTTGAAGGTTTTTTGTTTTTGTCTGTATCTTCTTCAGTTCCTCTCTGATCTTGGTTTTTTCTTGTCTTCTACTAGCTTTGGGGTTTGCTTGTTCTTGGTTCTCTAGTTCTTTTAGTTGAGATGTTAGGTTGTTAACTTGAGATCTTTCTAGCTTTTTGATGTGGGTATTTAATGCTATACATTTCCCTCTTATCACTGCTTTAGTTGCATCCCAGAGATTCTGGTACATTGTCTCTTTGTTCTCATTAGTTTTGATGAACTTCTTGATTTCTGCCTTAATTTCATCATTTACCCAAAAGTCATTCATGAGCAGGTTGTTTAATTTCCATATGGTTGTGTGGTTTTGAGTTAATTTCTCAGTCTTGAGTTCTAATTTGATTGTGCTGTGGTCTGAGAGACTGTTTGTTATGACTTCAGTTCTTTTGCATTTGCTGAGGAATGTTTTACTTCTGATTATGTGATCAATTTCAGAGTAAGTGCCATGTAGGAATGAGAAGAATGTATATTCTGTTGAATTTGGATTGAAAGTCCTGTATATATCTATCAGATCCATTTTATCCAGGCCTGAGTTCAGGTCCTCAATATCTTTGTTAAGTTTTTATCTTAATGATTTCTCTAATATTGTCAGTGGGGTGTTAAAGTCTCCCATTGTTACTGTTTGGGAGTCTAAGTCTCTTTGTAGGTGTCTTTCTTTATGAATTCATAAAGCAAAGTCTTTAAAGGAAGAACTTATGAATCTGGGTGCTCATGTATTGGATGCATGTATATTTAGGATAGTTAGCTCTTCTTGTTAGGTCTTCTTATCACCCTTTACCTTTATGTAATGCCTTTCTTTGTCTTTTTTGACCTTTGTTGGTTTAAGGCCCACTTTACCAGAAACTAGGATTGCAACCCCTACCAGAGGTACAAAGAAGAGCTGGCACCATTTCTACTGAAACTAATGCACTTTTTTCTGTTTTCCATTTGTTTGGTAAATTTTCCTCCATCCCTTTATTTTGAACCTACGTGTGTCTTTGCATATGAGATGGGTCTCTTGAAGACAATACACTGATGTGTCTTGGCTCTTTATCCAGCTTATTCTGTGTCTTTTAATTAGGGAATTTAGCCCATTTATATTTAAGGTTAATATTTTCATGTGTGAATTTGATCCTGTCATCATGATGCTAGCTGGTTATTTTGCAGACTTGTTTCTGTGATTGCTTCATGGTGTCACTGGTCTGTGTACTTCTGTGAGCTTTTGTAGTGGCTGGTAATGGTTTCTCCTTTCCATATCTGGTACTTCCTTCAGGTTCTCTTGCAAGGCAGGCCTAGTGATGATGAATTCCTTCAGCATTTGCTTGTCTGAAAAGAGTCTTATTTCTTTTTCGATTATAAAGCTTAGTATGGCTAGATATGAAATTGTGGGTTGAAAATTATTTTCTTTAAGAACATTGAGTATAGGCTCCCAATCTCTTTTGGCTTGTAGGGTTTCTTCTGAGAGGTTCACTGTTAGTCTGATGAGTATCCTTTTGTAAATGACCTGGCCCTTCTCTCTGGCTTCCCTTAATGTTTTTTATTTCATTTTGACCTTGAAGAATCTGATGATTGTGTGTCTTGGTACTGATTTTCTCATGGAGTATTTTACTGAGGTTCTCTGGATTTTCTGAAATTGAATGTTGGCCTGTCTTGCTAGGTTGGGGAAATTCTTCTGGGTGATATCCTGAAGTATGTTTTCCAACTTGGTTCCATTCTTCCTGTCTCTTTCAGGTACCCCAATCAGTCATAGGTTTGGTCTCTTTACATAATCCCATATTTCTTGGAGGGTTTGTTTGTTCCTTTTCATTCTCTTTTTCATCTATTCTTGTCTGCCTCTCTTATTTCAGAAAGATAGTCTTGAATCTCTGAGATTCTTTCCTCCCCTTGGTCTATTCTGCTGTTAATATTTGTGGTTGCATTGTAAAGTTCTCGTGTTGTGTTTTTCAGCCCCATCATGTGGGTTACGTTCCTCTCTAAACTGGCTATTCTGGCTGTTAGTTCCTGTATTGTTTTATCATGATTCTTAGCTTCTTTTTAGGTTATAACATGCTCCTTTAGCTCAGTGAAGTTTGGTATTACCCACCTTCTGCAGCTGACTTCTGCCAATTTAGCCATCTCATCTTCAGCTCAGTTTTGTGCCCTTGCTGGAGAGGTGTTGTGGTCATTTGGAGGAGAAAAGGCAATCTAGCTTTTTGAGTTTTCAACGTTTTTGCATTGATGCTTTCTCATCTTTGTGGGCTTATCTACCTTCAGTCTTTGGGGTTGCTGACCTTTGATAAGGTTTATCTGTTTGTTGTTGTTGTTGTTGCTGCTGTTGTTATTGTTTCCATTGGTTTATTTTTCTTTTAATAGGCCACTCTACCCTAGGGCTACTGTGGTTTGCTGGGGATCTGCTCCAGACCCTAGTTTTGCTGGTTTCTGTTGTACCTGAAGGTATCACCAGTGAATCCTGCAAAAGAACAAAGATGGCAGCCAGCTTCTTCCTCTGGAAGCTCTATCCCAGGGGGGTACTGGCTTATTGCTGGCCTGCATTAGGACGTAGCTGGAATCCTTACTGGGAGGTCTCACCCAGTAAGGAATAATGGAATCAGGGACCCACCCAAATAAGTAGACTGGCTACTTTTTGGTAGAACAGGTGTGCTGCATTGAGGGAATCCTTCCCCATTTGGACTGCCTGTATTCTCCAAAGCCGGCAAACTGGAGGAGCTGAATCAACTGAACTGCAGAGATGGTGACCACCCCACTGCTTGGGAATTCAAACCCATCTCAGATGGACTCCAGCCCACTGTTGTTGACTGGCTGGGATTCCAAGCCAGTGAGTTTTAACTTGTGAGGTGCCATGGAAGTGGGGTCCATGGAACAACACTGTTTGGCTCCTTGGATTCAGCCACCTTTCTAGGGATATGTATGGACAGATTTCTCATCTTGCCAGGGATCCCCGGGCCAGAATATGTAAAACTCTTGGATCTCTGTATGTGCCTGAGCAGCTGCTCTGCCAAGCCTCCACACAGCTCTGCATATCAGACCCAAGGCCACAGTGGCATGGGCTCGTGAGGGGATCTCCTGATCTGTGGGTTGCAAAGATCCGTGGGAGAAGTGTGCTTTCCCATGCAGAGTCGCACAATCACTCATCAATTTCCTTGAGGGGCTGGGGTGGGTGCTCCTTTGGCTCTATGTTGCTCCCGGTTGGGCCTGCTCTACCCACTCCCAAGCTTTTCTTTGTTCTCCATGAGTCACATTATTTGCCTGGTTAGTCCCAGTGTAAGAATATGGATATTTCAGTTGGAGGTGTTGAATTCACTTGTCCCTTTCATTCCTCTCTGTGAGCACTGCAGACTGCAGCTGCTTCTAATTGACCATTTTGGATAGATCCATGCAGCAGATTTTTTTGGTTTATCCATTTCTTTTTTGATGAACAATTGGGTTGTTTTTATTTTTACAAATGAGGACTACACTGAACATTAACTTTTCTTGTGGTATCAAGTAAACGGTATATGTTTATACATAAAACATTCTTATGTAAGAGTGTATACATTTGCTTTTCTTGAAGTTAACACTAAGGATTGGTTAGGTCAATTATTTAATGTTCTACTTAGCACAAATTGGTGACGTGATTGTCATGATGTTAATTTTGAGTCATATTATGAATGCATAAGCTGGCATTTTGAAGCTTGATTACTTATAGGATATATGTCAAATCACATCTGTTTTTATAGCCTTGCCCAATATCTTTGAGCACTCTTTTTTTTTTTTTTTTTTTGCCATAGTTATTCTAATAATTAATGAGAAAATGTTCCCTAAAACTGGGCCTAAGGAGAAAGGAAACATTTAAGAAAATATTTGTTACAATCCAATTTGGGTTCAATGCAATCTGCTTTCTGAAAATGACTGCTGATAAATATCAAACCCAGATGTAGAGGTTAAATTAGATTTATAGATCAGTGGTAGTAGGCTTTATGAATGTGTAGAAATCATAATTTTTTGAGTTGGTTATTTGCTTTTCTTCTTTAATCCAAAAATTGTAAGCAGTAGGCAAAATTTGCAGCAGTAGGCAAAATAGTATTTCTTTTTCATTTCCCTTATCAAAAGGAAATCCTTATATTCTGGAGTCTAATTCAAAGGGACTATTATGCCATAGAAATATGGCTCTTACCTGAGCTCTCTGGTACACCTACAACCTCCTTAACTGGGGGCCATCTTCTATCCCATCCCACCTCGTATCACTGGGCCTGGAAGTGGGATGGTGATTTTCTCGATCACCATTTCTTCTTCTGGGCTACTATCCCATTCCCTCTTACTCCTCCTTAAACTCTTCCAGCTTTGAAATTCACATACCTGACTGTAATGCCCATTATCTCTCTCTCTATTGAAGTTATCTACAGACTTCTCATTCCTTAAAAATGTTCACTTCTTGCCCATTCTCATTCTCCTTAAACTACCATGGTTGTAATTCTTGGTTGTTTCAATGTCCTCAGAGATAAACCTTCAAATACCCTGGTATACTCCCATGACTGCCTTATCCATTCACCCTTGGACATATCCCAGGCTTTGTCAGTAACATTTTAAAAAAAAATCACCAGTGTCTTAATATAGATCTTCCATCCTTATCGCCAACTCTCATCTTTCCAGTTTACTCCCTTTAGTAAAATGAGTCTAACATTCTTAGCCTTATCCAGGTCAGAGTACAGGCATGGCTTAACTAGGTCCTCTGCAAGGCTATAGTAAAGGTACCAGTTGGGGATGTGGTCTCACCTGAGGCTTGAATGGGGAATGATCCACTTCCTTGCTCATGTGGTTGTTGGAAGAACTCTGTTCCTTACAGGATGTTGGACTGCGTGCCTCAGTTTCTTGCTGGTTGTCATCCGGAGGCTGCTCTCAGCTCCTTGCCACATGGGCATCTCCACAGACAGCTCATAATGGAAAGTCGCCTCTTTGCAAGAGAGAATCTCCTTGCAAGACAGACATTATTATCTTATGAAATATAATCATGTACATCCCATTTGCCTACTTTATTGGCCAGGAGGAAGTCACAGGTTCTGTCCACATTTAAGATGGGGTACTACACAAGAGAATGAATGCCAGGAGGTGGGACCATAATGCCCACCTGATATGGTTTAGATCTGTGTCCCTGCCCAAATCTCATGTTGAATTGTAATCCCCACTGTTGGAGGTGGGGCCTGGAGATTGAATCATGAGGGTGGTTTCCAGTGGTTTAGCACCATCACCCTAGTCTTGTCCTGTGATACAGTTCCCATGGGGTCTGGTTGTTTAAACGTGTGTAGCACCTCCCCACTTTCTCCTCCTCTGGCCATGTGAAGTGCTGGCTCGCCCCTTGCCTTCCACCATGATTTTGTTTCCAGAGGCTTCACCAGAAGCCAAGCAGATGCCAGCATCATGCTTCTTGTACAGCCTGTGGAACTACAAGCCAATTAAACCTCTTTTCTCCATAAATTACACAGTCTCAGATATTTCTTTATAGCAGTAAAGATAATACACCATCATATGATATGTCCATCTCAGATTGATTGTTCATCTGACTTTGACATTCTTACTCCTGTTAACATGGAGTGACACTGGCCAGTATATTATCATCAAACTAAAATGACCGCATTCTCAAGTTATAGACTGTTTGGTTACAGGCATCCTGGATCAATAGCAAATTATTTTTAAACATTATTATTAAATAAAATTTGATTAATTATTATTACTATACAAAATTAACTTTAAAAATGAAGTATTGTTCTATTTAAGGTTAAGTCATTGATTTTATTAAAAATTTATTCTGGAATATACATGCAAAGATATGTGAACAAACAGGTTAATAATACTAATAAAGTAAATATTGACATATCCAACACCAGGTTGAGAAATTACTTGGGTAGTGGCTTAGAAATCCCCTGAGTGCTCCTCTTTTATAATTTATAATCAAAGTGCTCTTTGATAATTTTCCTTTCTGTCCTCTCTCAGTACTTATTACTTTCCTGAATTTTCTGTTAATCATTCCTTTGTGGTTCTTTACTGTTTTAACAGGTATATTTCTATCCTTAAACTAAATAGTGTTTATTTTGCCTCCTTTTGAATTTTACACATAGTGTGATTCTTCTCTTTCACTTAAAATTATGATCTTAATTTATCTTTATTGATCTTATTCTTACATATTGATGTGTGGCTGTTGATATTTCACCATATACTATTGTATTATACACCATTTGAATATATTGCAATTTCCATATCTATTGTACAATTTTTTTCTATTTTTTTTATCATGAGCAATGATGATGTGAGATTTCTTGTTGATGTCTTCAGTCATAGATGCTCAAGAGTTTCTCTTTTCCACTTAACAGTGGAAATACTGAATTATAGGTGATGTGCACCTTCAACTTTCCCAAGAATGCCTAACTGCTATACAGACGGTTGCATCAGTTGACATTTACACCTGCAGTAGAAAAGTCTGTTTCTTTTTATAGGAGAAATTTACCAAGAGTCAGCTTGAAAATACTTTACCTCATCAGAGGCACGATGATTGTAATCAGTCACTTCAGAATTAAATGCTTAAGTGTAAAAAACTGACAGCTTGAGTAAATCTTTCTGGCACATGGGTAAACTTAAAATAAATGTATCTTAAGATTATCAACTTTGAGAGAGTTTAATTAAAGTTTAGAGGAGATTACAGCACAAATATTTAGGAACTAAAAACCCCCTTTCATGTCCAATACCGATTAATTCCTCTCCTCTTCCATTTCTAATTTATCAGCTTACTTCTGTTGCACTGATAGAGCTGCTACAATTTTCTACTTGGTGGTTATTTTAAACCCAAGAGGCTAAATTTACCAAGCTGTAAGCTTACCAAAGTGAAGCCAGGTTTACTCTTTGTATTAATCAATGGGATTTCTAAGCCCATGGTGAGTACTGAATTGGGAGATAAAGGCAAGTTGGAATCTCTGGGTAAAGAATCACCTAGAATTAAAAATATAAATGTACATTTATCAGGAAGGTCATGGTCTATTTCCTTATCTTCTTCACAAGAACACATTGTGCTTTAAAATTAAGTGTCAAAATTAGGGTCGATGTCATGCATAATTAGAAAAATTTGAGAACAATTTTCTAAAAGTTGTGCTCTTCACGCCTTTGAGACTGATGGTCATATTAACATGAATTGCATTGAAAATCACTTGGAATGTAACATTTTAATTTTCTTTATTAGAACATTTGTTTATTCTGGAATATATTATTACTCTGTGAAATATTAGGTGTCTTTAGGTGTCTGTGAAGTTGTTTTTATTGCATTTTATTATCTATTTAGCTCTTCCCTCTAATCACTCACATGCATTGGCTGAATTAAAAAAAAAGTTTTCTCTTACCACCTCTTATGTGACTGTAGGAAATCTTTTCCTGGGTTGCTGAGAGAGAGGCAGGAAGAGAAGAGCAGATAGGGGAGAAGGAGAGAGGGAAAAAGGGAGGGAAGGAAGAGGAGAGAGAGAGAGAAGCAGATGAGGGAGGGGCAGCAGAGTGGTCAGTGATAATAATGAATTGACATTCTTACCAGATAAATTTCTAATTTCAAACTAAAAAGAATAAGATCTCTCCAGCCTGTGTATGTCTCCTCTTCCCTGGAGGAGAGGCAGGAGTCATATTATTCATTAATCTATGTCTTAGCCCAAGTTTCCTACAAAAAAAGAAAGGAATCTGAGGCAAAGTTTATATGCTAATGCTTTATTGGGGATTTCAATCCTAGGGCAGCAAGAATGAAGTAAATTTGGCAGTGGAGGAAGAAGAGCAAATACCAGGTAGTGTGCTACTCAGCTGGTTACATCCTTATAGGTGACACAGCCGATTGCTTGGTCACATAGGACATTTCTGGAGTGGTAACCTGAAATCATTGTCTTAGAAAAATCTATTTGGATTAGAGGAGGGCAGGCAAAATAATTTATCTGACATCTTCTTGTAATTGCCTGTTCCTCCTTGGTTAATATTTTTCCTCCAGGGCATTAACCAGACCAACCTCCTCTGAGCAGCTGTTGGAGAAGTCAGATTGCATGCCTCATGGGGAGTTACTTCATCGGAACCTGGAAGTGGTGGGAAAAGCCAGAGTTTCTGGGTGTCAGGTTCGTTTGTGCTTGGACATGGCATTGGGACTCACTCCAGGAAATGCTTGGAAACAACCGGCAGTTTTAGGAGAGAGGCTCACTGTGCAGCCTAAGGTCAGCTGCAATAGTAGATTGTCAGTAGGCTGACCTGGCCCAGCTGTTACATCTATGGACCACACAGGTGGGGGATCCTGGAGTGGCTCCTCAAGTAGTCAGTTAACTCACTGTCCCAATTATCTCAAGAAAATTTGGATCAGGATTTAGAATGCTTCCCCTCTTCTACAGAATCCTAACCTGCAAATGTGTTTATGCAAGTTTTTTGAGGTTCTTGTTCAGGCAAGAGAGTTGAGATAATGGAGCAGAAGAAAGATAATTAGCAGATGGGCCATTGAGAGCATAAATTTAATTTTTAGTTAAAATGCTTGTTTCTCATATTGAAGTTATTGTTGGATAGGAGGAAGCATTTCAGGGCCCAGGGTGTGGGAACTGACCTAAGACTGGATAAGTTTCAGAAACTGACTTGACTATAAATGTATAAATGAATAGGTTAGAGGCCAGTGTGGCTCAAACTGCCAGTGCAACCAGGGAGCTCACTGGGTGGGAGGCCTTGTGTGGTGTGGTTTGGCAGGGTAAGGTTTTGGAGCCTGGTGCTGCTGTGAAGTCTGGCAGGACCATTCGTTATTCCTTCATGACAATGGGAGCAGGATACCACCCTCAGGACTGTAGGGAAGTGGGAGAGAGCTCCAGGTAAGATTCTGATCTTTAGTTGAATATTAGGGTATGCCAGTAGAGACATAATAGAATGAAGCTTCCCATGAACTGAGCCAAAAATTAGACTGATGTTTGAAGGAAATAAGAAAAGCAGAATTGCCCTTTAGGGACCCTGTGGACACCATGGCTCATTCATGCCTACTTTGTAGTAGGTGTGCCTAGAAAATAAGGTTTCCTTACCATGTGAAGTTAGAAAAGATCAGGGGGAAATGAATTGAAAATATGCATATTGTCTTCTGTTGCTTGAAATATTCTTCAGATGCATTCAGAAAGTTGACATTTGTTTTGGGAAAGGTGGTCTCTGAAGACCTTAAAAGAATCATGTTGCATATCTCAAAAATATCTGGAATTCCTTTTTGGAGTCTGTGTTACTAAGATTTGTTTTTAAAAACTCATCCTGTTTGTTTTCAATTTTACTTGTAGTATCAAAGATTATTTTCTCACCTACTTTGAAAATATTTGATATCAATAATTTCCTTATAACCTCAATCAGCTATTTTCATTTCACTCTATATTATTGTGACTTTCAAAGATAGAAATTTCTCTTGCGTATCAATTCCATAGTATCAGAGGTGGCCAAATACTTTTTAAACCTCTTTTAATCAATTATAATGCACATTATTTACAAACTATTTTTGTTTCTGATTTAATTTAATGTAATTTATTGATTTAATTTTATTTATTATCTTGAAGACATTAACATTTTCTGTTAAAAGACAGAAAATCTTTTTGGAAAAGCATCACTGTCATTCTTGATGCTTTTAAGTAATAATTTCCCTCTGATTAAATTGGAACGGAATTGCCTTGTTCGAAGATTGATCAGAACACAGAATTTGTGACAATGGTCTTAGAGATTTTGTGCTAATTCCTGTTTTCCACCTTCTACAATCTTTGTTCCAGCAAACATTCCTTTCAAAAGTTTTCTGTCTCTAGTGTCTGCTTTTACGCACTTTGCAGTGACACATATTCCTCTGGCAGCTGGTTTGCTTTGCTCTAGTGCTCCCTTCATCTTCCATCTATTCTTCATCTTCTCAGATCACAGCCAGTCATAGGCAGAGCAGCTTAGAAACCAACAGAGTGGCAAAACAGAGCAGCTGTTAGGGGAACAGAGCATGACATGTGGGAGGTGAAGGGGGGAAACTCAAGTGAACAAGCTGATGCAAGTCTGCAGGTTAGAAAATTTGACCCAGAAATATTCAGATGTGTAATTAATTCTTGAGATTGGCAAATCTGTCTAGCTTGATAGGATGAACCCTCCTTCTGATATTCTTCTTTTCCCCATTCACCTTCGTATACATTAGTGACGAAAAACAAAATAGGCTTTGGCTAAAATAAAACAAAAAACCAGGAATATTACTTTGCAAAGCAAGTCTTTGAAACTGTATGCAATCAGACTATTTTTTAAGTATCCACTTTATCAGTTCAGAAGGGGCTGGAAAAAGGTTATGATATAGTCAGGTGCTTTTAAATCCTTGTCTCTAAGTCATTAAATACTTTGCCTCTCTGTGTCATTTGATTGAGTCCTGTGAGATTCACGTTCCTTCAGATGTTTTAAAGCTTCAGCAATCTCATTCTGTGTCTTTCTCCTGTGCACACTTGGAACAGTTGCATTTATTTGTTGGAATTTCAGCCAGAATCCCTTGGCATAATTCAAACTACCTTACTACAGCCTTCTTGCTATGTGTAGTCATGTTTGCTTTAGTCAAGGATGCCCCTTAGTGGGTTTTTCCTGTCTGTAGCTTTGTATTCATTTTTATGCATTGGTGGCATTTCTGGTGATTCTTTGAAGTATTTTAGTGTTATTGATTATTAGAGTGGAAGGAGCCCGAGTCCATCCTGCTCAGTTTACAGATGATGTATCTGAGTCTCAGAGAGGAAAAATGTCATGTCCAGTGCTTGCAGCTTGCTTGGGCAGAGTAGGATTAAGAAAGGCCAACACATATTTCACTACACCAGGGGCATTTATCATTTTGAAAGACACTTTTAGTCTTCCATCTGCAATTTATTGTTTTATGGTATATTATGCAAAGAAATGGACACATTTATTATTGCAATGGATAAAATAAGCCTTTATTAAAACATTGGACACATCCTTAAAATTAAGTTGTGCCATTAACTTTATCTTAAAAAATGACACAAATTGCAAGCTGAAGAATGAAAAGAGCCATTGTTTAGACCTTCTGCTTTTTACTTCTGAATCAGGAATAAGAAAGACAGAATGAATATTTGCTTTTGCTCTTTTATTTATTCATTCATCACTATTTATACGTATTGACTATCTGCTATGTAACAAACAGTGTGCTAGATTCTGCACAGATATAAGGATAATTGAGTCTCCTCTGGAAGAGCTCAGTGTCAAAAGGGCTGAAACAGACTTGCATCTATTCACAATTACAGCATAGTGTAACCAATACTATAATAGAAGCAGGCCCAGAATTCTATGAAAACATGGAAAAAGAAAGATTAACTTCAAAAAAAGCTTCATTGGGAGATAACATTTAAATTGTGTCATGAAGATGTGTAGACATTGATCAGGTGGTAAAAAGGTATGGGTATAAGTGAGAATCCCAGGCAGAGGGATTTTGAGACACACAGTTTTATAAAGAAATAAAATACTTCAGTGAGTGTGTGAGCAGAAATATGTTAGCAGAAAATGTGAGCTGAAGAATGGAGGGAGATAGGATTAGAAGAACGATTAGCATATGAACATATAGGGCCCTGAGCATGACTCTAAAGAGCTTAGCTCTTATTTTAGCTACATGGAAGCAAGGGGTCTGTCTAACTCACCATTATATCCACAGTGCCAGCACAGCATGACACTCAAATAGGAAGGTATCACTGTGATGAAAAGCGACTATAAAGTTGTTTGATTAGCATTAAGGAAAATAGCTAAGAAGCTTTCAGAGTAGCCCATGCAAGAGATCAAGCGTCAGAAATGAAAGATTAATGATTGATCTTAGTCTGTTTGGGTTGCTGTAACAAAATATCATTGTCTATGTAGCTTATAAACAAGATAAATTTATTTCTTGTAGCTCAGGAGTCTGGAAAATCCAAGATCAAGGCACTGGAAGGTTTGATGTCTAGTGAAGGTCTGTTCCTCATAGATGGCAGCTTCTAGCTGTGTTCTCACATGGTGGAAGAGGCAAACAAACTCCCCTAGGCCTCTTTTATAAAGGCACTAATCCCATTCATAGGGGTCTTACATCGTGAATTAATTGCCTCTCAAAGGCCCCACCTCTTAATACCAGTACCTTGGGGATTAGGATTTCAACATATGAATTTTGGGAGACACAAACATTCAGACCACAGTGGCTGAGATGAAGAAAATTAGAAAAATATAAAAGGAAAAACTGACAGGATTAGGTGTCTGGTTGAGGGTGATGCTGGAGTGGAAGGCATCAAGGAATATTCCAAGGTCTTTAACATGAAAGCACAGATGATGATTTTGTCAACTAGAGCTGGAGAAAGAGAAAACATGAGGGGGAAGGAAATGAGTAGTTTTAGAATATGAATCCAAATGACAATGTTCAGTAGCAGTTGGAAATGTGCATCTGGAGTTTGGATGAAAGACAGTGATATAGATTTGGAAGTCATCCACAGTCAGAGTGATACATGTGACTACTGAAGCCAGGGGAGTGGTAGATTAGGTTACTTACAGAATGAATGAAAACAGAAGAGACTCTGGGAGGAAATTCTGGGAAGTCACTGTGATGGTTATGTAGAGTATGATAAATATCAGGATTAAAAAGTGTCTTAAACTACCCTTAACTTAACGGTCATTATTTGTTCATTCAACAATTATTTAGGCACCTTCTAAATTCCAGACACTGCATTAGGCACTAGAGATACAATGATGAGAAAAAAAAAAAAAAAAAAAACAAAAAACTAAACAAAAAAACCAGCCTCTGTTCTCAAAAAAAGATTATAGTTTAAAGGAAAGACAGGTAAGATAAGTGGACAGAACTTTGTGTGGCAGGGGCTGCTGAGTGGTATAATAGAGGTAGGATGGGGAAGAATTGTAAAAGGGTATCTAAAAGAGAGTTTAGGAATGGAGTTGTTAGCGGGACAGGAGGCAGGCGGGGAGTGGAATGGGAACTTGGAAAAGGTGGTTTCCTAGAGAATAATGAGACAGCTGAGATGAGTCATGAAAGATGATCAGATGATATCCATGTGATATGCATTGGCTATGTCCTCGCCCAAATCTCGTCTTGAATTGTAGTTTCCATAATCTGCACATGTCGTGGGAGGGACATGGTGGGAGGTAATTTAATCATGGGGTGGTTACCTCCATGCTGTTCTCATGATAGTGAGTGAGTTCTCGTGAGATCTGATGTTTTCATAATGGGGGCTTTCTTCTCTTTGCTTGGAACTTCTCTCTCCTGCTGCTCTGTGAAGAGGTGCCTTCTGCCATGATTGTAAGTTTCCCAAGGCCTCCCCAGTCATGTGGAACTGTGAGTCAGTTAAACCTCTTTTCTTTACAAATTACCCAGTCTCGGGTATTTTCTCATAGCAGTGCGAGAATGGAATAATAATAATAATTAAAAAAATGGTACCAGGAGTGGGGTGCTGCTATAAGGATACCCAAAAATGTGAAAGCACCTTTGGAACTGGGTAACAGGCAGAGGTTGGAACAGTTTGGAGGGCTCAGAAAAAGATAGGAAAATGTGGGAAAGTTTGGAACTTCCTAGAGATTTGGAGAGTTCAGAGGACAGGAAGATATGGGAAAGTTTGGAACTTCCTAGAGACTTGTTGAATGGCTTTGACCAAAATGCTGATATTGATATGGACAATGAAGTCCAGGCTGAGATGGTCTCAGATGGAGATAAGAAATTTATTGGGAACCGGAGCAAAGATGACTCTTGCTGTGCTTTAGTAGAGAGATTGGGGACATTTTGCCCCTGCCCTAGAGAAACTGTGGAACTTTTAACTTGAGAGAGATGATTTAGGGTATCTGGTGGAAGAAATATCTAAGTGGCAAGGCTTTCAAGAAGAAACAGAACAAAAGAGCTTGGAAAATTTGCAGCCTAATGATGTGATAGAAAAGAAAAGCCCCTTTTCTGGGGAGAAATTCAAGCTGGCTGCAAAAATTTTCATAAGTAACAAGGAGCTGAATGTTAATCACCAAGACAACAGAGAGAATGTCTTCAGGGCATATCAGAGACCTTCATGGCAGCCTCTCCCATCACAGGCCTGGAGGCCTAGGAGGAAAAAATGGTTTCTCTGGCTGGGCCCAGGGTCCCCCTGCTCTGTGCAGCCTCAGGACATGGTGCCCTGTGTCCCAGCTGCTTCAGCTCCAGCCATGGTTAAAAGGGGCCAAGGTACAGCTTGGGCCATTGCTTCAAAGGGTGCAAGCCCCAAACCTTGGTGGTTTCCACAGGGTGTTGAGCCTATAGGTACTCAGAAGTCAACAGTCGAGGTTTGGGAACCTCCCCATAGATTTCAGAGAATGTATGGAAATGCCTGGATGTCCAGGCAGAAGTTTGCTGCAGGGGTGGAGCCCTCATGGAGAAACTCTGATGGGAAATGTGGGGTCAGAACCCTCACACAGAGTCCCCACTAAGGTACTGCCTAGTGGAGCTGTGAGAAGAGGCCCACTGTTCTCCAGACTCCAGAATGGTAGATCCACTGACAGCTTGCACAGTGCACCTGGAAAAGCCACAGACACTCAGTGCCAGCTCTCGAAAGCAGCCAGAAGAGGGACTGTATCCTGCAAAGCCACAGGGTTGAAGCTTCCTAAGGCAGTGGGAGCCCACTTCTTGCATCAGCATGACCTGTATGTGAAACATGGAGTCAAAGAAAATCATTTTGGAACTCTAAGTCTTAATGATTGCCCTATTGGATTTTGTACTTGCATGGGGCCTGCAACCCCTTTGTTTTGGCCAATTTCTCCCATTTGGAATGGGTGCATTTACTAAATGCCTTTACCCCCATTGTATCTAGGAAGAAACTAACTTTCTGTTTTATAGGCTCATAGGCAGAAGGGAGTTGCCTTGTCTCAGATTAGACTTTGGACTTGGACTTTTGGGTTAATGCTCGTCAAAGTCTTAGCTCATTCCACTGTTGGAAAGGCACAATTGTGTTTTGAAATGTGAGGAAATGAGATGTTGGAGGGGCCAGAGATTGAATGATAGGATTTGGCTGCGTCCCCACCCAAATCTCATCTTGAA
Source organism: Papio anubis (assembly GCF_008728515.1). Taxonomy (NCBI): domain Eukaryota; kingdom Metazoa; phylum Chordata; class Mammalia; order Primates; family Cercopithecidae; genus Papio; species Papio anubis. The sequence continues at coordinate 85,127,389 of NC_044983.1, read as the reverse complement.
TTGTAGTTCCCATAATCCCCACATGTTGTGGGAGGGACCTGATGGGAAATAATTGAATAATGGGGCCAACCTCCATGCTGTTCTCATGATAGTGAGTGAGTTCTTATAAGATCTGATGGTTTTATAAGGGGCTTTCCCACCTTTCCTCAGCAATTCTCTCTCCTGCCACCCTGTGAAGAGGTGCCTTCTGTCATGATTGTAACTTTCCTGCGGCCTCCTCAACCTGGCGGAACTGTAAGTTGGTTAAATATTTTCTCTATAAATTACCCAATCTCGGGTATTTTTTCCTAGCAGGGTGAAAATGGACTAATACAACAGGTGAAAAGGGTATATGTGTGTGTGTGTGTTGGGGAGGTTGTAGGGGGTGAAGAGTCTGATTCTGGGATACTTCTTCCTCTTCTCTTTTTAAGACCTAAATTGTCTGGTATCAAGGATAAGAAGGGAAGAAGGACAAATGCCCCTTTTTTCCTAATTGCTTATGATCTTCGTCCCTCCCTATGTTTGATTTCCTGTAGGGAAGGCTTTGCTTCTTTAACTAACACCTGTTGGCCATGGAGGGCTTCTGTGTGACAGGCTTCTGCACGCTGATTTTCTGATAGGGCATGTGGTTGGAGGTATCTGAAGATTCCTATTGGACTTCTTCTCTATACAGAACCCCTCTTCCTGGGGATCACCTCATCTGGCTGCTGAGGGCATTCATGGCACTGTGTAAGGCAAGCAAAATGGTCATCAGACATGAATTGTGCCTGAATAATTAAGATTAATGCATTATTCATGTGACTCATAATTTACCATTAGTATGCAAAGCTGTTAATTCTATTCCATAATGCAAAAAACTATTTGGCATGATGCACAGGTTAAATTTACTATTCACTACATCTGGTAAAAAAGTGGAAAATCTTGAGTTGGTTAAAATTGCTCACAAAACATTTTCAGATGTTCACAGTCCAGTGAATGTTGCTGCAGTACTCTCTTTATTGAAGTGTACTCTCTTAAATAAAAACCCTCTGTAAAACTTTTGAAAAAAACAAACAAGGAACCAAGTGATGATTCCATTTTAGTACTTGCAGCATCATGTTTATATTAATAAATTCAAACAGAAGAGAAAGTTGCACTTCTAGACAAAGTGCCACCAACTTATGTCATTAAATGTTTGTGGTTGAAACATTTTCTGATAGAAAAATATTTAGTGAAAATAAAAAATTTGTATTTTTATAAGACATCCAACTACCAGAGGTAAAATTCATTGCGAAATTGATAAAACTTATTTGGTTAGGTGGTAGTTGTAAAACTTTGACTTTTCTTATTATTAAGAAGCACTAGGTGATCAGATGAGCTGTGGGGTCAGACTGCCTTGGTTTGAGTCCCAGATCTGCATTCTACTAATAGGGTGATCTTAGCCAAGTTCCTTACTCATTCTTGAACTCAATTTTCTAATCTTTAAAATGAGGAGAGCAAGTGTACAGACCTCATAGAGTTGATGTAGGGGATTAAATGAGATAATCCATGTATGGTGTTTAACAGAGAATCTGGCTTATTACAGGCAATCAAAGTCACTAGTACTTGTACAGCCTAAAGTAGTTGTCATCACAAAGTTTCATCATCACGAGCCAGATTTGGATATTATGTAGTTTTATGATAGAGAGTTAATTTTTTTAAGAATTTATTTTTTAAATCTATATGTTGAAAATCTGGTTATATTGGTTCAAATATAAGTGACCAAATGAGCTAGTACTATATCAACACTTTATTTTATTTTTTTAAAGCATGGAAATTGTGGTACTAGAGCTCTCAGATTTTTTGAGGGATAGACATTGAAAACAAGGGAAATGCTTAGTTGAAGAGTAAGATGAGGATATGAGTCACCACTGGTTTGGGGATAAAGAATGATAAAAGAGGGGGCTGGAGAGTGGGAATGGGTTGTTTAGACCTTACAGTTTTGTCGGGTGTCACTCCGTATCACCTATCAAAGAAAAGAACTATTCAGGTTGCCTTTCTTGTAGCACCTATGCATATAAATATATGTATATACTATTGTATGAAGCTTCTTGTTTCCCATAGTACTATTACTAAAATAATCTTACACTGAGTGGTGTGTATTATCTCCAGTGAACAAAACAGAACAAAGAGAGTTTATGAGTCAATTCTTTAAAACCACATGTCCGGAAATATTCCAGCTGCTAAATGTTAACAGTGTATTTGATGGGATTTACAATGTAAAGGATAAAGTCAGAGGATTAAACAGTTAATTACAAGAGAGGTGATATTATGAAAGGGGAAGTAGAGGGAACATATGGGAGTTGATGTGACCAAGTAATTTGGAAGGAAAACAAGAATAAAAGAGAGGGACAAGTATTCTAGACAGTGGAATAAACATGGGCAATGACCTGGAAATAAAAGAGAGAATATGATGTGAAGGATTGAAAATACAGTTTCCTATTACTACTGGGAGTCATAAAAGCACATGACTTAAAGGAGAGAAAATAACTAATGCATGCTGAGCCCATGATGAACAGAATATCTAACATCCAGAGAGCAGCCTACATAATTCACTACCTAGTATTTTGCTTCATCAGGCTACCAAGTCAGGAAGTCATGTGAAGTCATCCATTGGTGACAGGATGTGCTATTACCTGATGCCCCCAATATTGTTGGCATTCACATTTTAAAAATAACTACTTAATTTTTAACTTGATGAATAATAATTATATATTCATATTCATGGGTTACATCGTGATGTTTTAATACATATAATATATAGTGATCAGATTAGGAAAATCAGCATATCCATCTTCTCAAACATTTATTATTTCTCTGTGTTGTGACCATTCAGTATCGTCCTTCTAGCTTTTTGTAAGTATATTTATTGTAAACTATAGTCACCTGACATTGGTATAGAACACTAGAATTTATTACTCCTATCTAGATGCAATTTTGTATTCATTTAAAATTTAAAAATTCACATTGATACATAATATTTACACATTTATGGGTACAGGTGATATTTTGCTACATGTGTAAAATGTATAGTGATCAATATCACTTTGAGTATTTGTCATTTCTATGTGTTAGGAACAAATCGTCTTCTTTTTTTAGCTACTGTGAAATATATATAATACATGGTTTTTAACTATAATCACTGTATACTCTGCTTTCCAAGGAGAGAATTTATACATTTTTATCTAACTGTATGGTTGTACTCAATAACCTACCTCTCTTATCACTCTAATTTTTTGTTCTTTAGCAAATCCCCCACTGTAGCTCCCTCCATCCTACCCTTCTCAGCCTGTAGTATTTTCTGTTCTACTTTTTACTTCTGTGAGATCAACATTTTTTAGCGTCCATGTATGAATGAGAACATGAGCAGTCTAACTCTTCCTGGCTTACTTTACTTAACATAGTGACCTCCAATTCTATCCATCTTGCCATGAATAACAGAATTTCATTTTTTATGGTGGAATATTGTTCCAGTGTGTATATATAACACGTTTTCTTTATCCATTCATCTGTTATTGGACATTGAGATTGACTCCATATCTTAGCTATTGTGAATAGTACTTCAGTAATCATGGGGGTGCAGATGTCTCTTTGATATACTGATTTCCTTCCCTTTCAATAAATGCCCAGTAGTGGGACTGCTGACTCATATGGTAGTTCTATTTGTAATTTTTGGAGAAACCACCATACTGTTCTCCATAGTGGCTCTACTATTTTGCATTCTCACTAGCAGTGTATAAGAGTTCCCTTTTCTTCGCAGTCTCACCAGCATTCGTTATTTTTGGTCTTTTTGATAATTGCCATACTAACTGTGGTGAAATGATAGTGTGTTGTAGTCTTGATTTGCAATTCCCTGATGATTAGTGACATTGAGTAATTTTTAAATATATTTATTGGCCATTTTTGCATGTTTCTTTTGAGCGATGGGTCTTCTAATCATTTGCACATTTTTAAATTGGATTTAAAAAAATTTTTTAGAAGTTTTTACATTTTTTGCTGCTGAGATGTTTGAGCTCCTTATATATTTTGGATATTAATCACCTGTTGAAGGAATACTTTGCAAATATTTTCTCACATTCTGTAGGTTGTCTTTTCACTTTGTTGATTGCTTCCTTTGCTGTAAGGAAGCTTTTCAGTTTGATGTAATTTCATTTGTTTATTTTTGCTTTTGTTGCATATGCTTTTGAGGTCTTATTTTAATTTTTTCTTTCAGGCTAATGTACTGAAACATTTTTTCTGCTTTCTTCTAATAGTTTTATATTTTGGGGTCTTACATTTATATCTTTGATCCAGTTAGAGTTAAGTTTTGTATATGGTGGGAGACAGGGGTCTAGTTTCTTTCCCCTGCATATGAATATCCAGTTTTCCCAGCACGATTTTTTGAAGAATAGCCTTTCTGCAAAGAGTTTTGTTGGTGTCTTTATTAAAAATCAGTTGTCTTTGGACACACAGATTAATTTCTGGGTTATCTATTCTGTTCCATTGGTCTATGTATCTATTTTTGGTTCAGCACCATGCTATTTTGCTCACTATAGCTTTCAGTATATTTTGAAGTCTGCTAGTGTGATTCATCTAGGTTTGTTCATTTTGCTTAGGATTGCTTTGACTACTTGGGATCTTTTTTGGTTCTATACAAATTTTAGGACTGCTGTTTCTATTTCTGTGAAGTACATCATTGGTATTTTGATCCAGATTACACAGAATTTTTAGATTACTTTTGGTAGTATGGCATTTTAACAATATTAATTATTCTAACCCATGATCATGGGATGTTTTTACATTTGTTTGTATCCTCTTCAATTTCTTTCATCAATGTTTTGTAATTTTTATTGCAAAGACCTTTACCTTCTTTGTCAAATTTATTTTTAGATTTTATCACAGCTATTATAACTGTGATTGCCTTCTAGATTTCTTTTTCAGGTAGTTTATTATTCATGTAAAGAAATGTTACTGATTTTTTATATTGATTTTTAATCCTCCAACTTTACTGAATTATTTTATCAGTTCTAAGAGGTTTTCGGTGGAGTCTTTAGTTTTTCTATATGTAAGAGCACGTCATCTGTAAACCAAGTAAAATTGACTTTTTTTTTTTTCCAATTGGATGCATTGGATGTACTTTATTTCTTTCTTTGGTCTACTTGCTCTGAGTAGTTATGTCCAGTACTATGTTGGATAAACATGCTAAAAGTAGGCCTCCTTGTCTTATTACAGTTTAATAACTGTAAAAAGCTCTCAGCCTTTCCCTTTTCAGGGAGGTGTTAGCTGTAGATTTGTCACATGTGGCCTTTATTATATTGAGGTAGTTTTTTCCTTCTATACCTAATTTGTTGAGAGTTTTTATCATGAAGGATGCTGAATTTTATCAAATGCTTTTTGGGCATCTATTGAGAAAATTATATGGTTTTTATTCTTCATTCTATTGATGTGATATATGATGTTTATTGTTTTGCATATGTTAAAGCATCCTTGTATTTCTGGCATAAATTCCACTTGATCATGTACTATCTTTTTGATGTGCTGTTGGATTTTGTTTGCTAGTATTATATTGAGGATTTTGTGTTTATATTCATCAGATATATTGGCATTTTTTCTTTTAATTTTCTTTTTTGTTGTTGTTGTTGTGTTGCTTTCTGCCTTTAATATTTGGGTTATGCTTGCCTGGTATCATGAGTTAGAAAGAATTCCCCATGCTTCAATTTTATGAAATAGTTTGGGAAGAATTGGTATTAATTCTTTTTTAGAGATTTGGTAGAATTCAGTAGTAAACTATTCAGTCCTGGATTGTCTTTTATTTTTTAAATATTTTATTTTACGTTAATTTATTTTTAGAGACAGAATTTCACTCTGTTGCCCAGGCTGGAGTGCAGTGGTGCAATCATAGATCACTGTGGCCTTGACCTCCTGGGTTCAAGTAATCCTCCCATCTCAGCCTCCCAAGTAGCTGGGAGTAATGGTGTGCACCATCATGTCTGACTGATTTTTAAATTTGTAGTAGAGATGAGATCTTGCCATTTTGCCCATACTGGTCTCAAACTCGTGGTCTCAGGTGATCTCTTGTCTCCGCCTCCCAAATCACTGAGTTTACAAGTATGAGCCAACACACTTGACCTGTATATTGATCTTATACCTAGCAATGTTTCTAAACTCACTTATTGTTTTTAGTGCTTTTTTAAAAGGGTAGATTCCATCCAATTTTCTAAATAAATGATAATGTCACCTGTAAAAAAAAAAAGACAGTTTTACTTTTTCCCAATTTGGACAACTTTTATTTCATTTTCTTACATTATAACAACGGCTGGATCTTTCTGTAAAATCTTAGAAGTGATGAGAGTGAACGTTATTTTTTCAGATCTTAGGAGGAAACTATCCTATTCAGTCTTTAACCACAAAACATGATGCTAGCTTTAGGTTTTTTAAAATGTTGTTTATTTATTTATTTTTTTGTTAGGAAATTTGGATTTTATTTATTTTTTGTTCAAAAATTTGCTCCACGTTTTTTAAAGTGACCTTGTTTGTATTAGATCAGTATATTAGGTAGATGGTTAGCTTGGATGATTTCTAAGATTCCTTTTGGTCCTGTGAATCTGTAACCCATGATGAGGCTGAGCTTTAGACATGTCACTTCTTCGGTGTCATCATGAGAGATTTGATAATCAGTCATAAAGTTTATAGCTTAATATGGTGAATGAAGTCACCAAGGAGGAAAGGAAAGAGAAATAAAAAGGTTGAACATGAGAATGTCAGCATCTAGGAAGTGGTTCCCTCTCCACATCACTCCCCCTTGGAATTTAGTTTTGAAGAATTCAGGTGGCTTTGTCTTAGAGTTTACCACAATCTGTAAGAAGTTCTCTTCTATGCCTAGTTTTGTGAGACTTTTTATTGGGATTGATTTTGGAATAGTCAAATGCTTTTTCCATGTTTAATTAGATGATCGATCATATGTGCTTCTTGTTGGGTTTGTTGATACGGTGATGTGATGCAAATGTTAAGTTAAACATGAAATTTTATTTAGTCATGATGTATTATCATTTTTATACATTGTTTGATTTAATTTGATAAAGGTTTTGCATCTAAATTCCTGAGGGATATTGGCATGTTGTCTTAGTCAGTTTATAAGGCTGCTATAACAAAGGACCATAAACTGGGGGCTTATCAACAACAGAAATTAATTTCTCACAGTTCCGGAGGCTGGAATTCTGAAGGGGACACGAATGTGGTCCAGTACTGTTGAGTGCCTTCTTCTGGGTTGTAGACTACTTACTTCCTGTGTTATCTTCCCATGGTAGAAAGAGGCCAAGAAAGTGCTCTGGGTTCCTCTTATAAGGAACTCATCACATTCATGAGAGCTCCACCCTCATGAACTAATTTCCTTCCAAAGGTCCCACCTTCTAATACCATCATATTAAGGGGTAGTATTTCAGCATTTGATTTTTGGAGGAATATAAACATTCAGTCCATTGCACATGTGGTTTATTATTATTATTATTTCTTATAATGTCTTTGGTTTTGTTATCACTGTAATTTTGCATTCCTGGACTTTTCTTTGGTGAGATACTATTTATAACTGTTTCCATCTCGTTACTTGTTATCGGTCTGTTCAAGTTGTCTGTTTCTTCTTGGTTCAATCTTGTAGGTTGTGTGTCTAGAAATTTATCCATTTCCTTTAGTTTTTCAAATTTATTGGCATATAGTTGTGCATAGTATTCTCTAATGATCTTTTGTATTCCTGTAGTATCCATTGTTATGTCTCCTTTTTCATTTCTGATTTTATTTATTTGGATTCTTTTTTCTTAGTAAAGCTAATGAATTGCTGGTTTTGTTTATCGTGAACATTTAGCTTTATTGATCTTTTGTATTTTGTTTTTAGTCTCAATTTTGTTTATTTTTGCTTGGATCTTATTTCCTTACACTAATTTTGGGTTCACTTCGTTCTTGCTTTTCCAGTTCTTTGAAGTATAATGTTAGGTTGTTTATTTGAAATCTTCCTACTTCTTTGATGTAGGCATTTATTGTCATAAACTTGATTCTTAATACTTTGTTTGCTATATCCCATAGCTTTTGTTATTTTGTGTCCATATTTTCCCTTGTTTTGAAGAATTTAAATTTTATTTTCTTAATTTTCCCCTTCACCTATTGGTCATTCAGAAGTGCGTTGTGTAATTCTCATGTATTTGTATAGTTTTGAATGTCCCTCTTGTTTTGAGGTCTAATTTTATTTCATTCTGGGCAGACAAGATGCTAGATAGAATTTTGATTTTTAAAAATATTTTGATATTTCTTTTGTGTTTTAACACATGATAATTTTTGGAGAAAATTCTATGTGCTGATGAAAAGTATGTTTATTCTGCAGCTATTGGGTAAATGTTCTGTAAATGTCTGTTATGTCCATTTGGTCTGTACTACAATTTAAATCTGATATTTCTTTGTTGATTTTCTATCTAGATAATCAATGCTGATAGTGGGGTGTTGAAGTCCCCAACTGTGATCGTGTCAGGATTTCTCCCTTTAGATTTAATAATATTAGCTTCATATATCTGGTTGTACTGGTGTTTGGTGCATATATATTTATCATTGTTACATTTTCTTGCTGAATTGATCTCTTTATTATTATATAATGTCCTTCTTAGTCTTTTAAAAATAATTTTTGACTCGAAGTCTGGTGTCTGTAAATATAGCGACTCCTGCTCTTCTCTGGTTTTCATTTGCATGAAATACCTTTTTCTACCTTTCACTTTCAGATTATCTTTACAAGTGTGGGAAGTTTCTTGTATGCAGCATATAGTTGGGTCTCAAATTTTTTTTTATTGATGTAGCCAGTCTATATATTTTATTAATATATGGGGGAATCCAAGCTATTTTCATCTAAGATTATTATTGCTATGTGAAGTTTTGTTCTTGTCACATTGTTAACTGTTTTCTGGTTGTTTGTACAGTCTTTGTTCCTTTTCTCTTAGTGTTTGTCCTTGTGGTTTGGTGATTTTCTATAGTGATAAAGTTTGATTCCTTCCTCCTCCTCATTTGTGTTTTTGCTTTACTAGTGATTTCTATACTTTTGTGTGTTTTCATCATGGTAAATGTTGTCCTTTTGTGTCCCGGTTTAAGTTTCTCTCAAACACTTCTGGTAGGGCCAATTTGATGGTGATAAATTCTCTCAGCTGTTGCTTGTCTGGGAAAGATTATTTCTGTTTTGTGTATGAAGGATAATTTTGCTGGGCATAATATCCTTGACTGGCAGTTTTTTTTTTTTCCTTCAGGATTTTGAATATTTTATCCCAATATCTCCTGGCATGTAAGGTTTCCACTGAGAAATCTGATGTTAGTCTAATGAGGATTCCCTTATATGTAACTTGATGCTTTTCTCTTGCTGCCTTTAAAATTCTTTCTTTGTCTTTGTCTTTTGACAATTTGACTACTATTTCCCTTGGATAGAACATGTTTGGGTTGAATCTATTTGGCATTTTGAGATTCCTGGACCTGGATGTTTTCTCTCTCTCAAGACTTGGGAATTTTTCTGCTTTGATTTCACCAAACACATTATCCTCACCCTTCCCCCCTATTTTTCTCCTTCTGGAATGTCCATTGGATAGAACATGTTTGGGTTGAATCCATTTGGCATTTTGAGATTCCTGAACCTGGATGTTTATCTCTCTCCAAGACTTGGGAATTTTTCTGCTTTGATTTCACCGAATACATTTTCCTCTCCCCTCCCCTTTTTCTCTCCTTCTAGAATGTCCATAATATAAGCATTTATTCACTTAAAAGTGTTCAATTTCTTTCTTTTTTTATTTATTTGTGTTATTTCAAAAGACTTGTCTTCAAGATCAGAAATTCTTTTTTCTGCTTGGTCTAATCTGTTGTTGAGGCCTTAATTTGTGTTTTCTATTTCATTCATTGAAATCTTCAGCTCTAGGACTTCTGCTTTGTTTTATTTTATGAAATCTATCTCTTTTTTGAATTTCTCATTAAAATAATGAATTGCTTTTCTGATTCATTGAATTGACTGTCTGTATTCACTTTTATCTCCCTATGTTTTAAGATTATTATTTCAAATTCTTTTTTTGACATTTCATATATTTCATGATGACTGAAGTCTATTACTGGATAATTTTTGTTTTTCTTTGTAGTTGTTATGTTTCCTTGCTTTTTAATGTTTCATGTGTCCCTATCTTGATTTCTATGCATCTCATGAGAAAGTTGCCTCTTCCAATTTTATGGAGTAGGTTTTGTAGGGAAGTGTTTTTCATATGAATGGGTCTTGGGATGTTGGCCTTGCCTCAAGATGGACATAGTAGTGTAGTACCCATGTAGTTTCATTAGCTGTAGTCCACACTAGTGGCATTTGTGAATTTCTTAGTGACCTAGCCTGAGAGTTTATGGTGAGCGTGGTTTGGCTTTGCCAGGGGTGGGCTCAACCTATTTGTCAGGTGGCACACACATGTGTGCATGTGGTAGGTCAGTCAACTTGGGTTCTGATTTGCTAGGATTGGGGCCATGAGGCTGTTACTTTGGCCAGGAACACAGGCACATGTTTGCTCAGTCTGCCTATGGGTGTGCCTGCCAGGATCATCCCATAGGACTCTTTCTCAGGCCTGGGGCACAGCTGCGTGACTGCTCAGTTGCCCTGAGAGTAAATTTTCTGAAACTGATCTGCAAGGCTGTTACTCTGACCTTGCTTTGAGGTGGACACAGCAGTGTCATCTCTGTGTAGTTTCTTCAGCTATAATTCACACTAGTGGCATTTGTGAATTTCTCAGTGGCATAGGCTAAGAGAGTTTATGGTGATAGTTGTGGCTTTCCCAGGAGTGCAATTTCTAGGCTTTTTATCAGGTTGGGGCTTATGCTTGGCAGGTCTGGGGACGTGTCTGCTAGGAGCAGCCCATGAGGCTACTCCTCAGGCCCAGGATGCCAGCATATAGCTGCTGAGCTGGCCTCGGGGAGTATCTACTTGAGGGAGGGGATATGGCTGTTTCTCAGCCTAGGATGCAGTCATATGACTTCTCAGCTGTCCTGGGCGCATTTTTGCTGCACCCAGAAACATCCACAGGGATGTTTCTCAGGCCCAGTTTGTGGCCACAGAGCTGCTTCACTGGCCTGGGAGTGTTTCTATGGGAGTGGCCCATAGTTTTATAGGCCTAGGATGCAGGTGCAAGGCTGCTTGGCTGGCCCATGGGCCATGGGAAGTGACCCATAGGGTTGTTCTTAGGCCTGATATGTGGCAGCATGACTGATCAGTTGGTCTTGGGTATGTCTGCCAAGGGTGGCTCATGGGGCTGTTTCTCAGTTCTGGAATGTGGCTCTTGGCTGCTTGGTCAGTCTGGGGGAGTATTAATCAGGGGTGGCCTGCTGGACTGTTTCTTAGGCCCTGATTTCTGTCACAGGGGCCTTGGGCAGACCAGGGCATGTCTAGAGGAGGAAGGGCCCTTCAGGGCTGTTTCTCAGGTCCCAAGCAAGGGTGCATAGCCATTCTGGTGGCCTCGGGGCATGTCAGCTGCTTGAAGGCTTGGAGACATCTTCCATTTGGAAAAGAGCATATAGCAGTTTGCTTAGCTCAAGGGAGGCTCACTCTGGGTGGAACTGCCAGGCTGTTCCTCTCGCTCGAAGTGTGGTGGTGAGAGTTGGTTTCCCTGCATTCCAAGAATAGAGTCATAGCCGATCCTGGATCGTGGGCGCAGGCTCACTATGGTTGGGATTGTGATGTTCAGCCACTTGTGTGGGCTTGGTGAAATGAAGATGGAACCCAGTTCTGGAGAAATGCATTGGATACTGGCCCATCGAGTAGGGCACCCTTCAGATGTGGCCCTGGTCTCAAGATGATGCCATGCTTCAGCAACTTGGCTCAGAAGGAGTGGGTGGGGGTAAAGAGTGCACATCTTGTGCTCCTTACTTGGGGGTAGTGCAGCTGCATGAATTCCTGGTAGCTCTCTAAACTGGGCTCAGGGCTTGCAAGGTATGGGATTCTCCAGTTGTAAGGACTGTAGGTGTTTGTGGTGGCAGTGGGGGCTGGTGGGGATCTTCTGCTTATCTTTTCCCCACAGTGGGAAGCCCCCCTTACTCTGGGCAGGTCTGATCAGGGCAGGGAGACAGAGCAGCAGTGGCCAGGTATCTTCAGGCTGCTTTCCTGGACTTCCAGTCACCAAAGGTGCATCTTCACTCTTCAGCTGCACTCCTGCACTCCCTTCAACACCTCAGTCAAATCTTAGCTAATTATTAATTGCTTTGGTCCTTTCTTGGGGAAGAGGGCACAAGAGCCAGGCATCTCTAGTCTTGCTGACATCACTCTTACTAGTATTCACATTTTAAAGAACAGTAGAATATAGAGTTACTGTATAGATGTGAGTAAGATTTAGTCATCATTTTAGGATGTTAGTGAATAGTCCAATACTGCTTGAAGCAGTTGAAAGACAACACATTTTCAGAGAATATAATTCTTAGGAGATAATGGAGGCTTGACTCTCATTTCTCAGTCATATGCATCTTCTTCTATTTTAGACACAGAACACAAAGTGGAGGAGCTTGAAATACCAAAATTTAATGCATCTACTTCTTTGAATAGATCAAAATGCACTAGGTTAAATATAGTCTACCATTTGTTTCTAGGGAAGGATTCAAATGTGAGATTAATCAAATGACACTGGAACTCAAATATTGTGCTTGTTTTGTTTAAGGTAGAGGAGAACTTTATAGAGAAAAAGGGAAGGAAAATACACCTTTGGATTGTTGGCATGTGTTTGCACATAGTAGGTGCTCATTAAATATTTAATAATCAACTAATAAATAAGGAAAAACGACTTTGAAGTTCTAGAACTGGGGAGCAAGTTTCAAATCCTGGGCATACTTCAAACACCTTCTTCACTGTCACTTTCTTACAAGTGACAAAATCCATTGCTCTTCTGGTCTTTAGTACTGTGGACCAGAATGCATATTGCAGCAATTACATAGGGTTGTCTAACTGGGAGAACTCACAGGACTTCACATAGTTTTCAAAAGGTTTTAGTAAAGACAAAGGGCACAAAACAGCAGAAAGAGAAAGAAAGCACAGGCAAATATCAGGAAGATTTGAGACATTCATGTGCAGCTTTCAAGGGTCCCCTCTCAGTTGCAAAGGGCACATCTAGTCTCTGGATTACAATCCACTAAGATATGTGAAACGAAGCAAAAGTTTACTGAGGGATGTTTATGTCTCACTGGTTTTTGTAGCCAAAATGAGTAACCCAGTGAACCAAGTCTACAATATTAGTCCATATATTTTCAGTAAACAGTATAGACAAGCTAGTATTCTTAGGGGTCTCTCAGACTTTAAAGAGCATTATTAATCACCTAGTATATTTTATCCCTATCTTGGCCATGGGAAGATCCATGGTTCCAGGAGCCTATGGAGATAAGCATAGAGTTTCAAGACAAGCTGCAAGTGAACACTATCTTTACACATGTATCTATTTTTTAGGAGGAAACACCAAAAAAATGATAAAACACACCAAAGTTTGTTCAGTCCAGCCAGTCCCCAGCAAAGTCCTAAAAGAATGAATTCATTTTATGCTAAGTTTTTATTCCTCTTTTAAAGTTTAACTATGGAACAGAGTAAGGAGCTGTCCATGTAATTAAATGTCTGGCAAGTTAATGTGGATAGAGAAATCTGCAATCTTGGACGCTTTGGAGTGAAACTGTGCAACTCTAGGCAGAAGTCCAATTTCATTTTGTTCTACATAGGTACTGTAGAGATAGAGCACATGAGAAGTCAGTCCCCAGGCAACCAGTGAGATAGCAGGAGGCAGGACAAAGCACTTTTTCCTTATTGCTCTCAGCTTGATCTGTAAGGAAACTTCATGATTTCATAGCCAAATTGCCACCAAAACATAAAACAAAAAACCTCGGCTCCTTCACTTAGACATGTGTTTCACCTTGGGCAAGTTATTTGATTCCTCTGAACTACAGCCTTCCTATATAAAAAAATGGGAACATTGATAGTAACCACATGGGGATGTTGCAAGAATTAAATGAGTCAATGTACAAAAAACATGTACTACAACACATGGAGGCCTTAATTATAATTCTAAAATGTCCTTGTCAGAGAGGTGGGGATTAGTATTTTTTGCTGCAGCAATCTTCTAACAATATCAAGGTCCTAAGCAATTAATCTTTTTAGGATAATATTACATAGTTCAATAGTTGACTTTTTCCTTCAAACATAGAGATCTCTTTATACTTTTCCCTCAGACAAGAAACACTATGCGTTATTCCAGTATACTGCCTCACGGCTAAACCAACTTGACTCACTATATTAGGTTCTTATTGCAATTACTACCATAAACTTAACAACTTAACACAAATTATTCTTTGACAGTTCTGGAGGTTGGAAGTCTAAAGTCAGTGTCACCGGGCTAAAGCCAAGGTGTCAAAAGGCTGGTTCCTTTTGGAGGCTCTGAAGGGAGACTCCATTTCCCAGCCCTTTTCAGCTACTACTGGCTGCCTGTATTCCTTGGCTTCCTACATCTTCAACGTGCATCACTCCAATTTCTGCTTCCATCATCAGATTGCCTTTTCTGATTCAGATCCCTCTTCTTAAAAGGAACCTTGTGGCTGGGCACGGTGGCTCACGCCTGTAATCCCAGCATTTTGGGAGGCTGAGGCGGGTGGGTCACGAGGTCAGGAGATTGAGACCATCCTGGCTAAGGCGGTGAAACCCCGTCTCTACTAAATATACAAAAAATTAGCCGGGCGTGGTGGCGGGCGCCTGTAGTCCCAGCTACTCGGGAGGCTGAGGCAGCAGAATGGCGTGAACCCGGGAGGCGGAGCTTGCAGTGAGCGGAGATCGAGCCACTGCACTCCAGCCTGGGGAGAGACCGAGACTCCGTCTCAAAAAAAAAAAAAAAAAAAGGAACCTTGTGATTACACTGAGCCCACGTGGATAATCCAGGGTAAGTTACCTGTTTCTAGATCTTTAACTTAGAGAAATCTGAAAAGTCCTTTTTGCCATTTAAGGAAAAATTCACAGGTTCCAGGGATTAGGACACTGGGATCGGGATCATTATGCAGCTTACCACACATACATTAGTTTATTCTCATATCAGGATGAGGTAGGCTGGCTCCATTTTAAGATGTACAGCTGTAGTCTACAAAGTCAAGTGACTCATTGGCAGTGTTACTAGTTACAGTGCAGAGCTAGCAAGTCTTCATTTTGCTTTTTGTAAATTCAGGAAGGCTTGGTTTTGAAAAGTTTGGTTAATAATGACATAATTATTTTGACAATAGTTTATGGTTTACAAAAGAGCTGGCACTAAATGATCTTGTTTAGTTAAGATAATCTTGTGAGTTAGAGTTTATTTGTAAGATTTAAGTCATTTTTTCAATATCTTTAATGAGTCTCTACAATAAGCCAGGCCCTATGCTAGGTGATAGGGATACTGTAGTGACTGATACAAGCAAGATCCTTATCATTATGCAGTTTATATTCTATTAAAGGATATGGACAAAACCACAATAAATTGAATAATTGCAAATTGTAATTAAATGCTGCAAGATAACGGAGGAGGAAATGGAAGCTCAGAGTGATGAAGGGACTCTCACAATGTACATACAATAGTAAATGGAAGAACTAGGTCTTGAATTTAAAGTTTTTAAAACTTTTGTTTCAAGATTGTGGGGCATACATATGGTATACTCTGCATACTTAGCCTTTTTTTTTTTTTTTTGTTACTAATTTTCCCTAGGACATAATAGAGTCTGTTCAATGCAGACCATTTTTTTTTTCTCATGCCTAATGATTAAGGCAATTTATATTAATAGGCATCAATGTACGGTTGTCTCTCCTTATTTGCAGGGTATTGGTTCCAGGTTCACCTGTGCGTACTAAAACCCATGCATACTCAAATCCCAGAGTTGGCTCTGAAACATCTGAGGATAGGAAAAGTCAGCTCTCCTTATACAGGTTTTTGCATCCTGAGAATATCGTATTTTCAGTCTGGGTTTGGTTTGAGTTTGGTGTGGAGGGCCAACTGTACTTATTGAAAAAAACCTGCATATAACTGGACCTATGCAGTTCAAATCCCTGTTGTTTAAGGGTCAACTGTGGTTGGTTCCTTTGTGATAACTGTACTGCTAGTGCATCTTGCTCTCGTGTTTAATGCTGAGCAGACTTGGTTAGTATCACAGTAAGCCTTTATTTTTCTTTTTAGAATCATGCACTCAATAGTGTCTACCTGTCAAGAAGATCCACAGCTAAATTACTAACATAGTGCTTATGTAAGCAAATCCTTATGAATTGTGCTTTCAGAATGATTTATTGCAGCTTTATAGCTTTTGCTGTGACATATTTTATCTACATTTAAAATTTTGTTTAAAATAATAGCAAACTGGAATGCAGCTGTAGTAAGAGTTGCATTTGGCCAAGAAGACAATTTTTAGTAAGTCGTCAGTGTGCATGGATTCACCTAGTTTTTTTTAAAGTATTGATTTTTAATTAACACATAATTGCACATACTTATGGAGTACAGTGTGATATTCTAATACATGTATACAATGAGTAATGATCAAATCATGGTATTTAGCATAATCATCACTTCGAATATTTATCATTTCTTTGTGTTGGGAACACTCAAAATCCTCTCATTTAGATATTTGAAAATATTCAGTAAATTATTGTTAACTGTAGCCACCCTTCAGTGCTATAGAATGCTGGAAATTGTTTCTCCTATCTAGCTGTAGTTTTGTATTTTTTTTTTTTTTCTTTGAGATGGAGTCTCGCTCTGTCACCAGGCTGGGGTGCAGTGGCAAGATCTCGGCTCACTGCAACCTCCAACTCCCTGGTTCACACGATTCTCCTGCCTCAGCCTCCTGGGTAGCTGGGATTACAGGCACGCGCCACCACACCCAGCTAATTTTTGTATTTTTAATAGGGACGGGGTTTCACCATGTTGGCCAGGATAGTCTCGATCTCCTGACTTCATGATCCGCCCACCTTGGCGTCCCAAAGTTCTGGGATTACAGGAGTGAGCCACCGCACCCAGCCAGTTTTGTAACTTTTAATCAGCCTTTCTTTATCCCCTCTCTCCTTTACCTTGTCTAGCCTCTGGTAACTACTATTTTACTCTCTACTTCTATGAGATCAACTTTATTAGCTTCCACATATGACTTAGAACATGTGATAATTATTTTTTTTGTGCCTGGCTTATTTAATTTAACATCATGTCCTCCAGAAGTATCCATGTTGCTGCCAATATTAGAATTTCCTTCTTTCTTATGGCTGAATAGTATTTCATTGTGTATATCTATCACATTTTCTTTTTTTCATTCATCTGTTGATGGATATTTAGGTTGATTCCATATCTTGACTATTGTGAAAGTTCTGGTATAAACATAGGAGTGCAGCTATCCCCTCAACATACTGATTTCCTTCACTTCGAATATACTTCCAGTAGTGGGTTTGCTAGAGCCTACGGGAGTTCCGTTTTTTAGTTTTTTGAGGAAACTCTACACTTTTTTCGTATCAGTTGCATGAATTTGTATTTCCACAAACAATGGATAAGAGTTCCTCTTTCTCCTCACTTGATCATGGTGTCTAGTCTTTTTGATGTGCTGTTGGATGTGGTTTGCTGGCATTTTGTTTTTTGTCTTTTTAATAATGGCCATTCTAACTGGGGTGAAATGATATCTCCCTCTGGTTTTGATTTGTATTTCCCTGATGATTAGTGATATTGAGCCCTTTGAAAATATATTTTTTGGCTATTTGTATGTCTTCTTTTGGTAAATATCTACTTACATAATTTGCCCATTGTTTTCCTGAAATGCTTTTTAAAATTGGTGTATTATAGTTGTGTATATTTTTGGGATTCACTCATGTTTTAATTGGGTTATTATTATTATTTTTTTGCTGTTGAGTTGTTTAAATTCTTTGTATATTCTGGATATTATTCCCTTGTTGGAGAAATAGTTGGCAAATATTTTTCCCACTTTATAGATTGTCTTTTCACTCTATTATTGATTGTTTCTTTTGCTGTGCAGAAGTTTTTAAGTTTGATAAAATCCCATTTATTTTTGCTGTTATTGTTTGTGATTTTGAAGTCTTCTCCATAAAATCATTGCCCAGGCTAAAGTCCTGAAGCATTTCCCCTACATTTTCTTCTAGTAGTTTTAGACCTTTGGATCTTACATTTGGATCCATTTTGAATTGACTTTTTTTTTTTTTTTTTAAATAGGGGTCTAGTTTCATTCTTCTGCATATGGATATTCAATTTCCCAGCACTATTTATTGAAGAGACTCTCCTTTCCCCAATGTGTGTTCTTGGCAGTTTTGTAAAAAATCAAATGGCTACAAATACATGCACTTATTTCTGGGTTTCCTGTTCTGTTTCATTGGTTTATGCATCCATTTTTATTCCAGTGCCATGCTGTTTTGGTTACTATAGTTTGCAGCATCTTTTGAAGTTAGGTAGTGTAATGCCTCCAGCTTTGTTTATTTTGCTCAGTATTGCTTTGGCTACTCAGAGTCTTTCATGGTACTATATAAATTTTAGGATTGTTTTTCTATTTACATGAAGAATGACACTGATATTTTGATAGAGGTTACATTGAATCTTAAATTGCTTTGGGTTTCATAGTCATTTTAACAATATAATTCCTCTGATCCATGAGCATGGGATGTTTTTCTATTTGTCTCCTTTTCAATTTCCTTCATCAGTGTTTTATAGTTTTTATTGTAGAGATCTTTGACTTCCTTGGTTAAATTTATTTCCAGGGACTTTGTCTTTTTAAATAACTATTGTAAATGAGATTGCTTTCTTGATTTATTTTTCAGCTAGATTGTTATTGGTGTATAGAAATGCTACTGATTTTAATACTTTAATTTTCTATCTTGCAACTTGGTAGAATTGGTTTATCAGTTCTAAGAGGTTTTTGGTGGAGGTTTTTCTATATGTATTTCGTGTCCTCTGCAAACTTGGACAGTTTGACTTCTTTCTTTCCAATTGTGATGCTCTTTATTTCTTTCTCTGGACTACTTGCTCTGTGTAGGGCTTCCAGTGCTATGTTGGATAACAGTGCTGAAATTGGGCAAGCTCGACTTATTCAAGTTCATGGAGGAAAGGCTTTCAAGTTTTCCTTGTTCAGTATGCTGTTAGCTGTGAGTTTGTCACATGTGGTCTTTATTGTATTAAGATACATTCCTTCCATACCTAATTTATTGAAAGTTTTTAACCATAAAAGGATGCTGAATTTTATGAAATGCCTTTTCTGTTTCTATTGATATGATCATATGATTTCTGTTCTTTATTCTGTTTATGGGATGTATCATGTTTATTAATTTGCATATGTTGAATCATTCATACTTCCCTGAGGTAAATCTCGTTTGATCTTAATGTGCTGTTGGATTTTGTTTGCTAGTATTTTCTTGAAGATTTTTGCATCTATGTTCATTGGGGATATTAGCTTGTAGTTTGTTGTTGTGTCCTTGCTTGGTTTTGGTAACAGGGTAATGCTAACCTTATAGAATGAGTTTGGAAGAATTTCCCTTGTTTCAACACTTTGGAATAGTTTAAGAAAAATTCGTATTATTTCTTCTTTAAAAGTTTGGGAGAATTCAGCATTGAAGCCATCCAATCATGGCCTTTTGTTGGGAGACTTTTTATTACTTTTTAAGTCTCATTACTCATTATTTTTCTGTTTATGTTTTCTAATCTTCCTAATTCAATCTTGGTAGGTTGCATGGGTCTAGAAATGTATTCATTTCCTCTAGTTTTTCAATTTGTTAGTGAATAGTTGTTCATAACAATCTCTAAGGATTCTTGGTATTTCTGTGCTATAAGTTGTAATGTTTGCTTTTGTATTTTTTATTTTATTTATATAGGTCTTCTCTCTTTGTCTTTATTAGTGTACCTAATGGTTTGTCAATTTTGTTTATCTTTTCCAAAAACCAACTGTTTCTTTTGTTGATCTGTGGTAATTTTTTTAGTGTCGATTTCATTTATTTATGCTCTGATTTTTATTATTTTTTTCCTTCTACTAATTTTGGATTTGGTTTGTTTTTGTTCTTCCCATTCCTTGATGTGCATTGTTAAGTTGTTTATTTGAAATATTTCTATGTTTTTGATGTAGGTGCTTATAAATTCCTGTCTTAGTACTGGTTTTGGTTTGTTGTATAAGTTTTGATATTTTATGTTTATATTTTCATTTATTTCAAGAATTTTAAAATATTTTCTTGTTAAATTTCTCATTGACCCATTGGTCATTCAGGAGCATGTTGCTTAATTTCCATGTTTGTACTTTGTTTCCAAAGTTCCCCTTGTTTTGATTTGTAGTTTTATTCCATTGTGGTCAGAAATTATACCTGATATGTTTTCAATTTTAAAAAAAATTGTTAAGACTTGTTTTGTAGCCTAACATATGGTCAGTCCTGGAGAAAGAGAAGACTGTGCATTCTGCAGATGTTGAATAAAATGTTCTATAAATGTCTGTTAGGTCCATTTGGTGTACAGCACAGTTTAAATCCAACGTTTCTTTGTTGACTTTCTGTCTAGGTGATCTGTCCAATGCTGAGAGCAGAGTGAGGACTTCAGCTATGATTGTATTGGGGTTTAAGTCTCCCTTTAGATCTAATAATATTTGCTTTGTATATCTTGGTGATCTGGTGTTGGATGTATAGATATTTACAATTGTTACATCCTCTTGCTGAATCAATCCCTTTGTCATTCTATAATAATTTTCTTAGTATTTATATTTTTGACCTAATAGTCTATTTTATCTAATGTAACTACAGCGATTTCTGCTCGCTTTGGGGTTCTGATTGTGTGGAGTATCTTTTTTTGCCTCCTTTTACTTTCTGTATTATTTCTGTCTTTACAGGTGAAGTGAGTTTCTTGTAGGCAGTATATAATTTGGTCATTTTTTAAAGATCCTTTTAGTCTGTATCTTTTAGTTGGGGAATTTGATCCATTTATATTCAAAGTTTTTTACTGACAGGTGAGAACTTTCTCTTGCCATTTTAAAAATTGTTTTCTGGTTGTTTTGTATATCTTGCTTCTTTGTTTTTCTCTTATTGTTTATCTTTGTGATTTGGTGGTTTTCTGTAGTGATCAGGTTTGATTTCTTTCTCTTTCTCTTTTGTGTATCTACTCTTTCAGTGAGTTTTATGCTTTTGTGTTTCTCATGATAGTGATTATTGTCCTTTTGCTGCCAGATGTAGAACTCCCTTAAACATCTGGAAGCCCTGAAAAACTATCTTTCTATTAAGAATTCTTTCCTAAGTAATGATGAAGAGTGACTTTTAGTATGTGTTGATCCATATTCACTTTTCACCTCTGTTGCAAAAATAATATTCCTAAATTTTTTCCTAATGCATAGATACATAAGATGAAAATTCTTCCCCTTATGCTTTGTCCATCCTCATGACACTTGGCAGAAAATGCTAATGATTCAGCAAGTCTACCCAGGGTATTCAGCACACTTGTGTACTCTTTTTAAAATTTATACATATTGCTTACTTCAGTCACCTCTCCTGATAGTCTATTCCCTCTTCTAATTACTCTCATGGAAAATAAATGCCTTAATATTAATTTTAGCCTTCTTCATTAGCAAAATCAGAATGCAGTAAATAATTCTGCTTTGGAATTTAAACAGACTTTTGCTATTATACTGTTGACCTTTTCATATGCTTTCATGCTGTAGTCCATCTGTTTCTTAATAATTTTTTAAAAATTCAACAGGCAAATTCTCTACCTTAAGAAGCACTTTAAAAAGTAATTCCTTGGCCTGGCACGGTGGCTCACACCTGTAATTCCAGCACTTTGGGAAGCCGAGGCAGGTGGATCACGAGTTCAGGAGATCGAGACCATCTTGGCTAACACAGTGAAACCCCGTCTCTACTAAAAATACAAAAAATTAGTCCGGCGTGTTGGCGGGCGCCTGTAGTCCCATCTACTCGGGAGGCTGAGGCAGGAGAATGAAATGAACCCGGGAGGCGGAACTTGCAGTGAGCGGAGATCGTGCCTCTGCACTCCAGCCTGGGTGACAGAGTGAGACTATGTATCAAAAAAAAAAAAAAAAAAAAGTAATTGCTCAATAACTTTTTTATGTTTTTCAGTTTTTTTTTTTTTTTAAATTTCTTGAGTCATTTAGTTGTTCATATTTTCACAGAAATAGCTCCACTTTACCTAACTCTGATTTTCAAAGTGTATTTTCCAGACCAGCAACATCAGCATCACCTGGGAACTTGTTAGAAATGAGATTTATTTTGTGTGCATGTACCACTCCAAGTCCACTGAGTCAGACACTCTTGTTTTAACAAGCTCTATAGGTGATTGTGGTACATGTTAAAGTTCGAGATCTTCAAATTTATTAGATCAAATGTAACATTTTTACCTAGGCTTTAAAATTAATGTAAATCTCTTCCACATTTCTAATTGTATCCTCTTTCTAAATCTTATTTTTTGGTCTTTTAAATGACTAGCTTGGTAAGTGTTTAATCTTTTTCTTGACTTCTCAAATAATCAGCAGTTGGATTTATTTATCAGTTGGCTTTATTACCTGATGCTACAGAGAGAATCATTAATATCAATATGAAGTGAAATTATTTTGTAATTTAAAAAAATAACATGAGTGTGATAATAATTTTCTGTAAGTATAGTAATTAATTCTGGTCTTTAAAATTTCTGGCTTTGAAATAAAAGTGTTTATATGCTATATTTTTAGTTCTAATGTCTGGGGCACAGATGAATAAATCCTTATACTCTGGAGCATACTACATAGAATTATCCACATGAGAAGCAATTTAATTGCACATCTCTGCCTACTGTTTGGAAAGTCTGCTTTCATTACTTCTATTTGGGCACATATTTTTGGAGCCCTTGTTGTTTTCTAGTGTCCACTATGTCTTAATTCAAATTGTAGTCACACAGACTTGCCATAATATCTAATTTCTGCTGCTATTTAAAATGTCTGGCCAGGTGCAGTGGCTCACACTGCGCTTTAGGAGGTTGAGGCAAGAGGATCTCTTGAGGCCAAGAGTTCTAGACCAGCCTAGGCAACACGGTGAGACCTTGCCTCTACTATATATATATATAGACATATATATACTATATATATATAGATATATATAAATTAGCCAAGTATGGTGGCACATGCCTGTTGTGCCAGATACTCAGGAAGCTGCAGCAGGAGGATCCCTTGAGCCTAGGAATTTGAGGCTACAGTGAGCTGTGATTGCACCACTGTACTCCAGCCTGAGCAACAGAGCAAGACCCTATCTCTTAAAAAATAAAAAAAGGCGGGGCGCGGTGGCCTCATGCCTGTAATCCCAGCACTTTGGGAGGCCGAGGCGGGCGGATCACGAGGTAAGGAGATTGAGACCATCCTGGCTAACACGGTGAAACCCTGTCTCTACTAAAAACTTCAAAAAATTAGCCGGGCGCAGTGGTGGGCGCCTGTAGTCCCAGCTACTCAGGAGACTGAGGCAGGAGAATGGCGTGAACCCGGGAGGCGGAGCTTGCAGTGAGCTGAGATCATGCCACTGCACTCCAGCCTGGGAGACAGAGCGAGATTGCGTCTCAAAAAAAAAAAAAAAAAAAAAAGTCTGCGTGTGTTTTTGTGGTGCCCCAGACCCCATTCATACACCAAATTATTTATGGTGTTACATAGGTTGTATGTTAAATTAGATCATCCCAAAAGTACATTTATCCCAATTTGATGAAAAATGAATTTAGCTTTTTTGTGTGTGTTATGAAGTAATAGAGGAAATGGTTAATAATCAGAAACTAAACTCTTTATTTATAGACTCTTGTATCTATTTTCTAATAGACTGATGATGGCTTTTATCTTTATTATTTCCATTCTCTAATTTTCCTTAGAATTACTTAGTTGTTCATTTTGTAACTTCATGAGGTAAACTCCCAGTTTATTAATTCTTTTTCTCCTTTTTCTTTGGCACTTTTTTCTTATCCTTCTATTATTGCATTTAAAGAAGCTTTAAAGTTTTTTTTCTTTCAGGTTTTAGAGGCCAGGTCTCTTTTCCACTTAAGATTTATTTAAAAAAAATTATTGAGGTATAATTTAATACACTACAATTTACCCATTTAAAGTGTACAGTTGGCTGACTATTTATATATTCTCAGAGTTGTGGCATCCTGAGATTTCTCAATCCTCAGTGTTACTTCTCCCATGTTTTGCAGCGTTTTTACCAAACCGTTTTTGCTGTGTGTTCTGATTACTCTTTCTTGAAATAGTGAGGGATTTATTTACATATGGTGTTACCAATACACAGGGTAATTGAATTGTCCTTGGACTCTCTGTTCATTGTGTCATGGACAAATACCCTTCACAAGTAAACGTTGAAATGATAGGTTTATGTGTGTAACTGTCAGGCCTGTTTCATTTTCTGGAACACATTCATTCAGCATGACTTTTCTGGACTGTGGTTAAGATCTTCACCATCCTATGTCGTTCTTAGACACTTGAACTCATGAAATACATGAATATCCATGTCCCCAGTCAGTGTATACTGCCACTGGATAGCTCCTGTGTGACCACACTTGGGCGGGATGGGTCTGACATTCTAACCTGTGAAGAAAAGAAATTATTTTCTCAGATTTGTTTACTTCTCCCTGAGCTCCATCTTGATTTCTAAGGGGGAGGCAAAATTAGGTAGGTGTCTTATGCCATAATGATTTGATAAGATTTAGAGTGACTAACTATCTTGGATCGCCCAGGACTTTTAGTGCTAAATCTGGCAAAGTCTCAGACAAACCAGAACACGTTGGTCATCTTAAGTGTAGACACCACAAGGAAATGATCCCAACAAGAGGGACAGATCCTCTATCAAAGAGCCTCTGATGTTTTTACTCTCCTCTCAGAGATGGCCACTTCATAGCACTGTGGCTCACAGAATAGCCTTTACAGAGCTCACTCTACCTGGGAATGGGCCGAGTGGGGCAGGATATTGTGTACTATCTGTCCTGACTATCTTCTCTGTTATAAAGGTTGTCAAAACACCTCCATTTTCTTGCAAAATAGAGACATGAAGAGGTGGTACTCCCAGTTCCCGTATCTTTTCTAAAACTCTTTTCTTCAGGGTGTGGAGCTGGGAAGCCTGGCGGGAATCTCTGCTCTGTGGCTTGGTGGCAATATAATGGAAGACAATTTACTTTACCTCTCCATGCATCAGTTTCCTCACTTGAAATGGGCATGGTAATAACTCCTACCTGCAAAACAGTTAGAATAGTGCCAGGCACATGGTAAGTACTCAATACATGTTAGCTATTACTATTTGTTTTTTTTCTTCTGCTTGTATTATGTAGAGTCTCTTGCCGGCCTTCCATTCATCCTTTGACTCTAAGTTCCTGGTACCCTGATTCTGAACTGAATGAGGATTTTAAGCTACTACTACTAAAGATGATGACTTTAGTTTTGCTGAGCACAGCACTTCATGATTAAAACTGGCCTTGAATTTTGTCTGTACTTTTAAAAGTTCTTTGAGGATCTTAGAGCTTATTTATTGCTTTGCCGTGGATGTTGGTCAGGGGTTCACAGAAATCCTTTATGTCATAGATTCTCCTTGGAAATCTTACCCTTTGAAAACTTTTGCTTTCCATTGGCTTCGGGTAATCTATTCTACTCTGATGTTAATATTTTTTTTCCAGTGACTTTGCCTAAGATTCTATTTTCTCTAAAATTCATATGTAAGTCTTTCAGCCTTGACTAGAACAGAAAACAAAGAGGGAGGAAGAGGATAGGGTAAAAAAACCTCTACATCTGAAAAATACCTGAAATGAACTAAAACCAGAAACCTTTGTATACAAACTCTTTCTACTCTGAGGCCAGCCTGTCTGGGCCCCAGAAGTGAATTATTACAAGGACCATTTTTGCCTGCTCTATTTGAGATGCTGCCATCATAAGATTTGAGTCTTAACTCTTAGCATTGAGTCCCAAGTGAACTGTCTCTGAATTTCACAATGAATCTGTGTTATTTTTAATTGTAGATGACTACTATAGATTGAGCTCGAGATCCTCTGTAATTCAGGAGATTTGCCCTGCACGTGGGATTTTGCTCACAAGAAGGGCAGTTTCTGTTTGAGGATCACATTGTGAGGCTGCCATTTTCCCTGCACACATTCTCCTTATGTTCTATTGATCTATACTGGATAGTAGTCGGCTCCAAAGAGAGAGAGAACAGTTGGGTTCCTCACAGATTCTCTCCTGCTATCTTCTGCAGCACTGGAACTGAAGGAAGAGGTTGGTTAGCTATTTCTCCAGAGAGAAGTAGCTAGGGCTTTACTTGCTTAACTTATAAGTGTGCCAAGGCTGAAGATATCCCCATCAAGTTTCTGAGGATTATTTTAAGATAGACAAGATTAGGCAAAATTACCTTTTCTTACTTAAAAAATCTGGCTGGACGCAGTGGCTAACGGTTGTAACCCTAGCACTTTGGAAGGCCAAGGTGGGTGGATTGCCTGAGCTCAGGAGTTTGAGACCAGCCTGGGCAACACGGTGAAACCTCATCTCTACTAAAATACAAAAAATGAGCCAAGCATGGTGGCGTGCACCTGTAGTCCCAGCTACTTGGGAGGTTGAGGCAGGAGAATTGCTAGAACCCGGGAAGCAGAGGTTGCAGTGACCCGAGATTGTGCCACTGCACTCCAGCCTGGGTGGCAGAGTAAGACTCCATCTCTAAAAAAAAAAAAAAAAAGAAAAAAAAGAAAAAGAGAAAAAGAAAAAGAAAAAGAAAAAAAATCTTTGGTCTCAAATTCTTACATGTTATCTTCCCTGGAGAAACTTGAGTGGCAGGGAGTTCTTTTGCCAGGGTAAAGGTAGGTCATGGTCCCTACTACGCCACACCGAGGCGAGAACTTGTGAACCTCATCATTCCTTCTGTTGACAACTCCCTTCCCTAATAACAGTCCAATATTCTTAGTGTTGACTTAGAGCAGTGCTTGAATTCACCCTAGAAAATGTTCCCCAAAAGGTGCTCTGAGGAACATTACTTTTGAGAGATCTTTGAAAAAGAGCTCCATGAAGCCATGTTTAGGAGATGCAGCATGCTACAGTCCTCTTAATACATTTAAACTGTATCCTGTGGAACTAGTGTTTTACATAAGATACTTTGGGGAATGTTGAAATAAACAAAATAGGATATATACATAAATGGGAATATTACACAGACTTTAAAAGTGTTACCTGTATATATATATTTTTTTTTTTTGCAGGAAAAGTTATTCATTATGAAGAAAAAAATATAAAACAATATGCATGGTCTAATCCCATTTTGTTAAAAAAAGTTGTAAGATGTATAAAAAGGCATGGAATATATATCAACATGTTACTAGTGATTATCTGTGGACAATGAGTATATGAGACTATATTTTGGATTTTTTCTTTTGTTAAGCTGTGTTTTCTAATTTTTTTCTATAATGAATGTGTATTACTTAGATAATGAAATAATACTACATTTTTAAAAAGAATGATTTGCTTAGCACATTAGCTTTGTTTCAATTTTATTTTTAGGTTTTAGCTAAATTATTATTTCTCCATAAACTTTGTTCAACACTAAGAAATTTCAATTCCTGAAAATATGGAGTAGCCTTCTCTGTCCATGCTTTTCTTTGTAGCTGATGGGTATCAACTCTAGCAGAGCTCTCTACTTCTTTTTATTTTTAGTAGAATATTGGGAAGTATATGTAAGGGCCTTGCCGCACTCTAAGGAGGATTCCTAATAGGCATTGGAGCCTCCAAGCCTAGTACTTTTGCCCTAACTTTATTCCAGTTTGACCACAGCCCTTGAAGGAGATGAAAAATGCCAGGAGCCACATGAAGACACTTTTCACTTGAATCTACAACTGAGGGCAAACATCCTTTCTTCCCCATAGCAAAACTTGGGAGAAAGTTCTTTTTGGAAGATTTATCTGGCACAGTAGTCAGTCCAAAAACTGAGCTCCTATGCCAAATTCCTTCATTTGATAAAGATTAGATTGTTGAGTAGCAAGCAATGATGCATTTTCATAATTCTTATCTGTATCAGTAAAGCCGGTAGGGTGGAGGATGGCTTTTCTCATCACCCAGAGAATAAACCAACATGTGATTTTCTGCTTCTCACATCACACTGTTAAAAAAGAAACAAGGGTGCATGCATATCAGGCTCACATAGGGAGAGTCACTGAAAGCAGGGTTGCCAAATCTTTTTGGAGAACATTCTTGTTCTCCTTACTACCCTGGCATCCTTCGTAGTGAGTAGCTTCCTGTACAAAGGAAGAAAAGTGAGCCTGACAGAATTTAGATTCTATATGAGGTCCTGTACTTTGTTAGTTCCTATCAGGATTGCCTTTAACAAGCTTTATGGGTTCAATTAGTTTTCATTTCAGCAAGTATTTTATATTTTGCAGTCCAGTGATTAACCTATCGATTGTCTTTTTGCCTTTTCAAATGCAGCAGCTTAGACATTTTTATTATTACCCTGTAAATTCTTCAGACTTGCATTCTGTGGCATTGGCTATGTAGTCTACATTTTCTAAGCTCTTTTAATTGCTTCTCTGAAGTGTGGACTTATTTTGAGAGAAGGTCACAGTAGTTTTCATTAATCCAATGTTACTTTCATAATCTTATGACTTTGATTTAAAAACAAAATTCCATTAGGTTTGCCTATTTCATCAAATGAATGTTTTCCATTTTGTAAGGAGTCTTTCCGTCATAAAAGATCAGCCCAATTGATGTATTTTTGGTTACATTGCTATTTTTGTGGGCCATGAGTAGACAATTTCATAGCCAGGTAAGGATGGGTAGGGGTAGGAGGGGCGATGACTATGCAGTCTGTAAAACAAACAGTCCACTGACTTCTTGTATTTCTTGTTCCTTAATTATTGGACTTTTAATTCATCTCCCGATTCTTTTTTTGGAAAAGGAAGAGGTCTTAGGGATCAAGTAGAATTTTAAATAGTTAACTTTGCTATAATTGACATTTTAGGTTAAAATGAAACTTTCAGATAAGCATAGAACAAGCTGTGCTTATTTTGAAATAATATAATTCAACTTTAACTTGATAAAAATGTATTGAGACTAAACTATGAACTGGAGGTTAAAAATATACATGGCTTCTTTTATTCAGGAGTTTACAATATAGCGGGGAGATAACTTCTAACAGAGAAGACCTGTTTGTGTTTTGAATATTTTAGGATAACAGAATGTGAATACTTACTACCGTGGTAGTAAACAATCTTAATTATTTATTTAGGCCCCTGTCTTCGTATCCTTTCTAAAATTCTTTGACCATTATTCTAGCTTAAATGAAAACTGGAACTATGTGCATTTGGAAGGTATTGTGTAGGGTAGCTGCCTCTTTAAAAAGACATACTAGTACAAGAAATGCTCAGAGAAGAACCAAATCAATCAAGGTTAGAGTGATTTCCACAAGTGGACTGATAAAATAGTGATGACTTGGAGGAAATATGATTGCAGTCTATATACTTACTGAATACACTCCAAATTGGATACAAACTGGCACACCAAATACATGTAATTTGCATACAAATGAGCACACCAAATTTTAGAATACTGATGTTTGCAAATCTTAAAGCTCGAAAGAGGTCACTTTAGGACAAATAAGAGCAAGTGCTACTTTTCACAATAGATAGTTATAGGAATCATTCAGGCTGAGACATAAGTGAGCCTCTTGAGGCTGATATGTAGGGCAACTTACCATGCTCACCCATAAAATATCTCTTGCTCGTATTGCTAGTGCCAGGGTATGGTACTAAGTGAATATTTTTAGTTGGGTCTCATATAATATCATTAATTCTTAGAGTTCCTATCTTTAAATGAGTTAAAAGACACCTTTGAAAAAATGTTTCTAAATGTCTCAGTGTGTATCACACATGTTTAGGTACAAAGTGGGAAAGACTCACATTAATTTTTCCTTTGTATATTTTACACTCAGAGCTGGCCAAGGAAAATGCTATTTTTGCCAAACACAAACTAACCAACAACTGTTATATTTTGCAATGTATGATACTGCCTGATTGTCTAATAGAGGAATTACTTTTCCCTCAAGCACTTTCAAAGTAATTCAAAGTGTTATGTTTCATCAGTGGGTAATTATGTTTCTCCACTAAGCTTATAATAACAGTAAAGTCAGATATGTTCCTCTTGCTTTTTAGTAGTACAGTTCTAATAATATTTGCTGAAAGAATGAATAAATTCAGCAAATCTAGCAAGACTTACTGAATCAATGAGTGAATGAATGAACAAACAAACATGATTTGAGTCAGTCTTTTTGTTCTTTTCTGCTCTGAGCAATGGGCTAATCACCATGTGTGTACGTACATACTGGACCATACATGAAGTTGTTATTCCTAATGATATAAATGTGATTTTTTAAAAAACTAAATTCCAACTTGAGATGAGTAAATAATAAATATATAACAACTATATATCTTATAGATGGTATTAAGTCAGCATTATATTTAATTCCAAGGAGTGTTGAGATGTTTGCTAATAGTTTTTGGGGTTTTCCTAGGAGTTATATACAATGGTTGAAGCATTTTCAGTAATATATGTTCACTCCACCATGTACTTTTGTGCAATGATATACCAGTAACGCATTTTGGTAATTAAATGTGATAGTACATGTGAAGGCTACAGTGCATGAGACAAATTGATTGTTCAATAAACATTAGCCATTATTATGTTCTTATCATTGCATAACCAGAAGCTTTACACTTACTATTGTGAAAAGGTAAAATTACAACAAATTTAGTGTAAAGATCTTATTGGGTTTTATTTGTAATTCTAAAATCAGGCACACCTCATTCTATAAAGTAGAATGAGTATTTTGATGGGCTGGGCAGAGGAGCTTGGCTTTACAGGAAGAAAAGGGCTGAGGAAAGCAGAAACAGAGAAGAAAAAGAGGATTGGTCATTTCAAAGTTACTTTCTTTGTAAAGTTTAAAGCAGAGGGGACTTCCTTACCATGCTGGCTAAAACCTACCTGTTCTTAGGGTTTTGGATTCTCTCTCCCAGCTTCTTGGAAGGTCAGATAAACAACTTTTTTTTTGCTGTGGTGGTGTGGAACTTCAGGACAAGTAACTAGATTTGGTTTGGTCTGTTTGGTCTAGTGCAGGAGCTCAGTCCAAACCAATGTCCTCTTATAAATTTTATTTAACACTACATAAAACCATGGGGATAGTTAATCTCCCTATAAACCTTAGAATGCTACACCAGATCTTTAGTTTCTCATCTGAAAGGGTCTTCATCCTTAATTTTCCAAGATGATTGAAATACAGTTATTTGCAGTGTTCCATCAGCTTTCAAGAATATAGTTTCTCAAAAGTACTACAGTTAGATACATTCTAGGACTAGTTAAATTAATTTAGAACCTGTTTTGTAGTTTGGAGAGTGGGTTCATATAAAGCCATAAATATATTACCCAGATCCACATGGGCAAGAGTACTCCACTATGGTCTGTATGTAATGTAGTTTACATTTTCCCAATGAAGTGCTAATTACACTCATAATGGCTTTATGGTTCCCCCCCCCACCCATAGAATCTCTCTCTGTCACCCAGGCTGGAGTGCAGTGGTGTGATTTCGGCTCACTGTACCCTCCGCCTCCCTGGCTCAAGCGATTCTCCTGCCTCAGCCTCCCGTGTAGCTGGGATTACAGGCACTCACCACCACACCTGGCTAATTTTTGTATTTATAGTAGAGATGGGAGTTCACCATGTTGACCAGGCTGGCCTCAGGTGATCTGCCCACCTTGGCCTCCAACAGTGTTGTGATTACAGGCGTGAGCCACCACGCCCAGCCAGCTTTATGTTTAAAAAAGGAGTTATTGTGTTTTATAAACATGAGCAAGATAACAGATAGAATGGTACATTTCAGATTTTCTTTAAAATGCTACAGTTGGGGAGAGGGTAACAGATAAAACAGGATTGATCATGAATTGGGAGTTCAGGATACTATTATATTTTCATATATGATTTGCAGGCTTCCATAATAAAAAGTTTAAAACAAACCAAATATAATGAAAACCCTCCCAATAGGTCAGGAAGTAATTAGAAATTATTTAATCAATGGTGCATATTTTGTGATATGCACCATTCTAGACACTAGGAATTAAATGTGAGCACTAGGAATTAAATGTGTCCTCTTGGACAAAACGTCCCCAGCTGCTTTCTTTCTCAAGACTGTGATCCATGTTCGGCAAAGTGCGTGTTCCAGTTGTGATCACAGTACTGTCATTTTCCTCTGGGCCTGTGATTCTCAATCCTGGCTACAAAGTGGCTCCGTCCAAGAGTCCTAGGAACTTGACTCTGCTTGTGGGTGTGTAGCCACAGAGCTAGCCCTATCAGATTCTTAGCCTTTATCCCCCTTGACTGTATTCCATTTTCTGTAGAGGTCGTTGCCTTCCAACAGGGGTGGTCATTTCCAATCAGACACCTAAGAACTACTAATGAGCAATGATGGAGGCACATTCTAGATGGAGGCACATTCTAGAAACCATTGAAACCGTGTGTTGCTTTGGACAGCTATTTCATGTACGTTTTGGAGTGGGAATGGGATCAACCTCTCAACATTTTTCTTGTATGGTGATGTGTTGTTAATGTAATGGCTTTGATTTTAAAACTACCCTTATTTCCATACTTTCAAATACAACAAATTAGGTAATTTGCAGTTGGTTTCCTATTCATTGATGCCTGTTATTAAGGCCTATGGTTTTCCTTCTTTAGTTAAATAAAGTGTATCAAGATTATAAATTTATTCTGAACATTTGAGAATTCAAAAATCATGCAGCATGACAAACTTCTTTCATTTTGCTTCTCCTCAGGTAGTAAAGATATATTTTTGAAGTGACAAACACACATAAAAAGAACCTGAAGGCATCTATTGTACATGTGTTTGTTAGCATTGTTACAGATTTCATTAGAATTCTTTCACATCAGTCATTTAATGGAGTCTCAGCGTGTAGGAAGAGTGGATGAAAGACCGTGATTACTTATTTACATTTTCAAAAATTTGTTTTCTTTAGGTGTTTTTTCCTGTTTCCACTTTATGTTGAATATTATTTACATACAGTATACACAGCATCATAAGTTTATGAATGCCAGGTTTAATGAATCACCTAGCACAGACTGTTTATTTAAGTAGAACACACTTACGAATGACTGATCTAATGAGCAATGATGTTAATAAATGGTTGCCACTTCCAAACTGTGGGTACCCTGCCCAGATTTCAGAAACATGCACAGGATAGTTAGGGTTAATGGTTGATAAAACTGTAATTCAGGGAATGTTGCTACCCACACAACCTCACTCCTCTGCTTACAGCATGTAATGGTCTTCACATCATTCCTAGACTATCATCCAAACTCCTTAGGATGGACCTTCATAACCTGTCCAGAACCTACCTCAGCAGTCCTATTGCCTTTTGATCTCTCCTTGCTCACTGTGCTGTCTTTACATTCTTTCCAAATTCATTCCAGGGACTCAGAGGGTTTAAAGTCTAGATTCATATAACTTGTAAATGGTAGAGCTGGGATTCAAGACTAGGTTTGTTTGATATCTTTCAATTTGTCTAATTTAAAATAAAATATATTATTTCTCTTCAGGAAAATGTAGGAAGGAGGGCTTTACTTTCTGTAGAACATTTGTGTAGGGGAAGAATAATAATTTTTTTCTCCAACATTTTTAGACTTAGTTGAAATGAGTCCCTATAATGAAAGACTGATTAAAAAAATAAAAACAAACAGAAGTTCATTAACATGTATATTTCTCATATACATGGGAGACACCCAGGGAGTGAGTAATTCTTAACAAGATAGCTTGTTCTGAAAATATTCCAAGGCTGATGTTTCCTTTAAATCAGTCTAGAGATTGAAATGTTAAGCACATCGTCTGGATTGAATGTAGTCATTAGATGTGTTTAGTTTGATTGCTAGTGTAAAAAATGTTGAATTTGAATGTCTTTAGAGAAGACTCATACTCTAGTTCTGCCACAAACCCTACCATTTTCTATTCTTTTAACAGCAGACATTCATTTATATATTTGAGTGACCCCTGAGGGCCTTTCAGATTTGATCTTTGCTTGAGCATTGAGGATGAACTGGCTGTCTAAATGACCAAAATGATACTCATGTTTTGACTAGTAGTTGTATCTTAACTTTAAAAACTGAAATTCAATTGGATTTCACCACTTGCTGTGAAGATGAGCTACGTACCTTTTGTAAGTCTCAGTTTCCTTATGTGTAAAATGGAAAAAAAAATACAAATCTCTAACACTGTGGGGTTGTTGTAAGGATTACATTAAAAGATGTCCAGTATATAATATTACATGTTCAATAATTGAAGGTACTATTGTTGTCTTCCGTAGCCTTACCAAGTAAGCTTTCAAATACCCATGGTTGACGTAAATACTAATAGAAGTAACCTCATAAAAATAAACATTTATAGTGTAATGTCTATGCTTGTTATAGTTATTAACCTCAACAAGTAAAGATGGCAATATAGTTTAGATTACTTCCATTTTGAAAAACCTACTTTCTAAGAAGTTTCTGGGAATGATTTCTCAGCAAGAAATATGGTGCATGGTTTTTGGCCGTAACTCCTTTTCTGAGGGTGTTATCTGTCATTGGTAAGAAGTGCTTAGGACCCAGACACATGGGATTCCCTTAAGCATTTGAAAGGAATAAAGGAAGGTAATTTTTTGGCAGCTGAAGAGTGAAAACAGTTACCATATCGTTATTACATGGTATGGTTGATGTATGTTTTGGCCCAAATTTCTGTGGAAACATGACTTACCAAATGACTTTACCACTGTGCCCTTTTGTGTAGCACAGATGGGGATGCAAATAGCAGTATGAGAGAGCGAGTTACCGTCGTGCATCTACCTTTAGTGACCATGGAACATCACATAAACAAACACGTAGGCAGCAAACAATCTACTTTTTAAATAAAACATCTTTGCCTTAAAAAAAAATAACCTTTTGTTGTTCGTAGATTTTAGTTACATTTAATAATAATATAAACACAGAAAACCTAGGAGACCAATGAATTTTACAAGCACAACTATCATCTTTGGGGCAATGGTTTGTAATATAATACATTCTTCCCATTAAAATGCCCTGCGTATGCCAACAATCTTGCCAAATATATTTATCTGGGTACACAATAGCAGCATATTTGGCATATGGACAATAGAAACTTTCGAATCCTACATTCTTGCAGGAAAGAAGGTGGAAAGCTAGTAAGGTATAAAATAAAATGTATTTTGTAATGAGAAAACTTAGCTTTGGGGGCATAGTTCCAATATGTACTATCTGAATCTTCATTTAACTGCTCTCCTTATAGATACAGCTGCAGTGTCCCCATTTTTCAGATGTAGAAACTGGCAATCAGGAAGGTTAAGTAAATTTGCCAAGGTCATTCATCTAATTAGGGCCTGAGTCAGGATTTTGAACCCTTGCTTGACCGACCTGGGCTCGATACCTCATGATCTACCTCCTCATAAAGAAATGCTGTCTAATTATGAGTCATTATTCACAGGGACTAGAGAACAGGTGTTCACCCCAGTCCTTGGGACCAGAAAGGAGAGATATGGAGAATAAAACTCAAGAAAAGACAGAAAACTTGCCCCAGGACTGCCTCTGAGAACAAATTAGAAGACAGGAGCCTAAGGCTGAGTCAGAGGAGTAGCTACCAGTAATTAATCAGTTTGACAACTGGCTGCTGGCACAAAAGAAGACCAGCTGAATTGGGAGGGCAGAAAATAGGGGAACCTACGATGCCAGTGTAGATTTGGCCAAAGCAGGAAGAAATTTGGAAAAGGAAGAGAAAGCAGAGGCAGCATGAAATAGGCTACAAGATTCTGATTCCTGTTACTTTTTACATGTCCTTGGGAACTTCCTGCTGGGAGGACAATGAGCTGCCCAGGGGGGCTGGACCTTTTGCATTACAGGCATGTGGGATGGCAGGGGAACCCCACCAGGAATAATTTAACAGGGATTTGGGAGGAGGAAAGGAGGAAACAAGAACCACACCGAACAGAGCAGAGAAAAGCCACCAAAAAGTGAGCTGGATTCTCATTTTTATATGCAGAATGGTACAACTTAATTCCTCACTCTGTATGGATATTGCCAGGGAGTGATGGAGGGAATGCCCAATGAGATAGGTCACCTGTTTCAATCTTGCTAGAAACTCATCTTTGATTGGGGAAAAAAAAGTCTTCTGTGAATGTGACATTTCTGGGTTTTTAACAGCAGATGTAGGGGGTGTAGGTTAGGGCAGCAGACAGAAAGGCCACTGGGGGATTACAGACAGGTCTGGCCACACTTGCCTCACTCTTTTTTCACCCTCAGTCTATACCCTTGAATGACCTTTTCAATATATGTGTAGGGAAGAAACAAATTTTGCAGTTGCAGTATCCTGAAAATGTCATAACAGTATGAAAAATGGTAATTTCCCATAGGAAATTAGGTTTTATGGGCTTGAAGCTTGCATACACTTTTGTATTCTTCCTCTTTTTTTAAAGTGACATTTTCTCATCTTTGTACTTGTTAGCATTATGGAACCAGCCATTGGTGTGAAACAGAGCTGTCAAACAAAATACAGAATTCTATAAGACTCAGAAAATTGGAACTCTTAGTCACTACACAGGGCCCAATTTCAGGTGCATTACATGCTCTGTCATATCGAGTAAGACTGCTTCAAGCTCTGTCACTATTACAGCTGCACATCCCACATATCATTCAGTTACTGCAATATTTTCACTTTTTTTTTTTTTTTTTTTTAACTACTTTATCCAATGGCAGTGGTGCTGAACACTGATGAGAATGACAGAGCTCTGCAATGCCAAAAGCATTCAGGGAATTTAATCTCAATTCTAAATGCATAAGCTCGACTTCTGCACAGACACTTAGAATATTAAAGGGCTGGAGGAAATGGTTTTGACAGATTTTAATCATACAATAGCTAGGTACAAAGAAACTTAGATATAGATAGGAGAATTATTTTTAAAAGCTTCATGCAAAGGTGTGAAAGCAGGAAGTGAATTTAAGGGTCTTTCTTTTAACAACTTCCAGCTTTTCAGTACCAATTGAACACAAGAGTATACTGCCATTTACTTTGGGAAATGAACTAATCTGAAAATCTGATGTTGCTTTTGTTTCTAATTATTGAATAAAATGCATTTACTAAGAACCACTAGGCACCAAAAACTTAAATCTTAAAATTCCATGGTATCTGTGCTCTCACAATGTAGAGGTAATGTTCTAGAATATCTGTGTGATATGGTTTGGATCTGTGTCCCCACCCAAATCACATGTTGGATTGTAATCGCTAATGTTGGAGGTGGGACCTGGTGCAAGGTGACTGGGTCATGAGGGCAGATTTCTCATGAATGGTTTAGTACCATCCATTTTTCATGAATGGTTTAATACTGTCCTCATGATAGTGAGTTCTCTTGAGATTTGGTCGTTTAAAAGTGTGTGGCACCTGCCCCCCACTCCCCATTCTTGCCCCTGCTTTCACCACGCAATGTACCTGCTCCCCCTTTGCCTTCTGTCATGATTGGAGGCTTCCTGAGGCCTCCCCAGAAGCATATGCCACCATGCTTCCTGTACTGACTGCACAACTGTGAGCCAAATAAACCCCTTTTCTTATAAATTGCCCCATCTCAGGTATTTCTTTACAGCAATGTGAGAATGGACTAATACACTATGCAGCCTTTTTTAGCTGAGGGTGCTGTGGTGGTTATGCCCCTAACTCTTTATAACCTCTTCTTGGGAAGTCTCATTTAATTGGGTGCTTTCATAATGTTTTATTCTCTTCTACTACTGGTTCTGGCGCAGGACTAATCATATTAATATGATGTTGAGTAACCCTACCTTTCAGGATGCCAACCCAGTGTGGGGGGTATGCATGAAGTATATTTGTACTAAAAAATGATCTATTATTTATCTGAAATTCAAATCCTATTGGGCATCCTGTGTTTTTAATTGCTAAATTTGGCAACCCTACCTGGGAGACCTGTATTTATATAATCCACATTTCTTTTATGAAAAATGATGGAGTTATTCAACATGCATGCATGTGTATGTGCATGCATATATACACACATGCACACAGGCTCCCATTAGTTAATCTTTTAGGAAAGCAAGTTCTAGGGCAATGCTGGAGTTAGCACTCACTCAGCTCTGTTCTGCATTTCTGAACTGAAGTACCCTCTACCAGATGGTTACCTCATCTTCTAGAAAGCCTTTTTTTCCTCCTCAGTATAGATGCCTGTATCTTTTCATCTCTTAATGTTATCCAACTCTATATTACTTATTATTAACTGATTCAGAAATTATAATTTATTTCATTAGTCTGTAGTTTATTGATGGGTGTGAAGGAGGAATAATCCTTATCATTTTAAGGATTTTAAGTATATGCCAGAATGCATTCTTTAGGAGAACTCAAGCATCAATTGAGGAAAGCCTAAAAATTCCTCATAATCATAAATTAATAGTATTAATATTCATAATAGCATTAATAGTATTAGCTGAATACATATTGAATGCTCTATTTCACATGTATTACCTAATTTAATTAGGAGGTAGGTGTTATTATTTGATTGCTGTTTTAGAGAGATAAAGTCCAAGTTACATACCTACAAGTGGTGGATTCAAGCATAGGTATGCCAACTTCAAAGCCTGTGCTCGTAACCACTCATTATTCTATACTGACAATTCTGCAAATGTGACCTCAGGTCATACTTTCCTCTGAGTTTTCTAAAGCACTTGACTCCGAATAGAATCCTAGGTATAAGCAGTATCACAGAAATTGCATCTTTAATATTATAATGAGTTTAGAACTCTTCTGATATTTCTTCAGGTGAATCAGCTTCCCTCAGAATTCTGCTTAATAACATTTCATATTTTGAAAAACATTCTGGTCCATTAGTTGAATCAATGAGGTAACAATGGAGAGAGGAAAATGCTAAAAATATTAACAGCCAGTAACCTTTCTTCCTCTGGGTGAGTTCTTCAGTATTATAGCTGTAGAATAGCTTTGCTATCTTCAGCTAAGCATATAGTTCAGAAATTAACCTTCACTAAACATATGAAATGATAAAAATACAGAAAATGTTTTCCATTCATCCGTGAATTAGCTCACATTCTGTGTGTAAAAAGGAGAAAATATCTTTGGAAGCTTTAAAATGATGGTATTTTCTAAGTTATAAGAAATTTAAGATTTGCAAATGCTAGAACAATCAATTCCCTTTTATTCTCTTAAAATCTAGGTGAACTTGATTCACTGTCTAGATAATGGTAAGGTTTACCAAAGTAGACTCTTATGAACAGCAAGGTAGAACCCTTCAAAAAGACTGGACTCCTTCATTTGGCTGTCATTTTCTCACTGTGCAACTGCTTAGTTCTAGGGTTTGTATTAGGTTCTAGGTTTACAGGGATGTGCTTTTAAGAAGGTCACAATTTGGCTATTGGGGTAATGGAAGTAAATGGGGAAAAATAAACAAGAATTATTTTACTGTGGAGAGTGCTATAATAGATTTAGGGACAAAACATGATTGAGAGGAAGATCACCCCTCCTGGGAGAAGGTACCAAGAAGGCATCTTGGAGGAAATGACATTTGACCTGGATTTTAAGGGATGATTGAGGTTTTGGCCTCAATCTGGATCTATTGCAAAAACTCTCTATAGTTCTTTGCCTTCAAAGTTTTCAGATTTTCTTTCAAGTTGCTGTTTGTCTTCTCTGATGTGTTCTATTTTGAAATATCAGATTAATCATCAGAAAATGCTTGTCAATAAATGAATTGCATTTGCTCAATATACACATTCATATTTATTTTCAGGTAACTTTGAACACATGGTAAGGAAATGCATTCATTTTTTCTCTGAGAACTGCTCACCTAATTGCTTGGTACAGTCATGTTCAACGATATGTAGTTGATTAAAAAATGACAAATACTGTGACCAGCTGCCCTTTTGATGTCAAATAATGTGGAAGATTGAACACCATGCTGATCCATTAGCCATTTCTAGGTCTGGCTCTTTTCAAGTTATGTACAGTCATTTTCTCTTTCAGAGAGAATATAACTTTTTAAAGCTTTATTCTTTGCTCTTAGCTTATGGAAGAAGGAATTCACACTTCAAGAGGATGTCTGTACCTAATTGTGATTTATTAATTGGGTAGATTATTTCAGGGTATAAACAGACAATGTTCCTGATGTTTCAAAAATATGGCATTGGCCCAGTGAATCAGGCTAAGGTCTTCATGGCTTTCTCCATGAGAGCATCAGTGTATACACTTTGCTGTGGCTTGAATATTTATATCCTTCCTCTCCAAATTCATGTGTTGAAATCCTAACCCCCAAGATGACGGTATTAGGAGGTGTTAGGGGACTTTAGGAGCTGATTAAGTTACAATGGTAGAGCCGTTACAAATGGGATTAGTATCCTTAGCTCGCTCACCCCTTCTACCATGTGAGGACACACTAAGAAGGTACTCCCCATAAGCCAAAAAGCAGACCCTTTCTAGAAACTGAATTTGCCTGGATTTTGGACTTCCCAGCCTCCATAACTGTGAGAAAGAAATTTCTGTTGTTGATAAGCCACCTAGTTTCTGGTATTTTGTAATAGCCACCTCATTGGACTAAGACATGGTTGCAGTATTATCTCCTTAATTGTCCATCACTCAGCCATATTTCAATACTGTAACTGAAATGAGATTTGCTCAGTCTCTCACAATTTTCACTAACCAGACTCTATTGAAAGTGAGATAAATCCAACTCAAACTAGCTCAAATGAGAATTGTGATTGTCTCATGTTCACGGAAAGCTGAAAAGGTTAACATTTTGGCATCTTTGGATCTAGGGATTCAAACCATGTCATCAGAAATTTCTCTCTCTCTCTGTTTCATTTAACATTTC
This sequence comes from Papio anubis, assembly GCF_008728515.1. Taxonomy (NCBI): domain Eukaryota; kingdom Metazoa; phylum Chordata; class Mammalia; order Primates; family Cercopithecidae; genus Papio; species Papio anubis. Next base: position 85,086,506 of record NC_044983.1, on the reverse strand, counting down.
TCAGCTTTCCCTTCCAGCTGAATTCTTTTTCTGGCAGCCTCTTCCTATGCAGTAGCAAAAATCAATGCTGATCGCTTTACACTTACATTCTACTTCTAGAGATCTCAGAATATAGACTGATTGGATAGCTCTGGAAAAAATCTTGGGGATGAGTTTGAATTGACTGGATTTGAGTTCAGTGACAATCCATGAACAGTCTACTGTGACCAGGGTGATTGTATCCTCTGAGCAACACATCTTGTAATAGATGTCACTGTTGGTGCTGGAAAGTGGGGTCAGACTCCTGAGTCACTTGGACTGAGACTGGGGATGGGACATTTTCCAAAATATTCTGGGAAGAAAGAAGGTGTCTACTATAAACCTATAGATAGCCAAGTCAGAATTTCAGCCAGTTCTGTGTGATCTTAGAACATTAATGTGAAAATATGATCATCCATTCATTCAACAAATATTTAGACATTTTTCAATGCTATATGATAAAATAAGACAGAAAACGTGCCTGCTTATATGGAGCTTACATTCCAGATCAAGGCAGAAAATAAAATATTCAAAAATAAGGACAAAAATATGTTTTCAGGTAGTGGCAAGTTCCCTAAAAAACTTGCATGGGTGAGTGGTGAATTTAGCTGGTGATGTCAAGAAGGTGATTATTTGTGCAGGAACTGACCATGGGGAAATCTAGGGGAATACATTTCCATACAACAGATGGCAAGGGCCTTGGGAGATGGCTTACATGGCTTGGATTTTCTTTCCACTAAATTTTTTTCCTTCCCCCATTCCTTGATGTCTGTATCTCTAATATTCTATCTGTTGCATTCAGAACTAAATCTGGACTTGTGACTACATGGGTTCTTAATTTTTGTTCACGTAAACAGTCATTATAATGATGATTAAGTGATACCCATTTAATTTTGTAGTCATGCTAGAGTTGAGAGTTGTGCTAGCATCTCTCTCTCCATTGCTAACTCTGTTTTTCCTTTTTGTCAGAGTGACAGATGTTTGTCACTTCCAATGCTTCCATTCTCCCCTGCCACTTCTGTTGCTTATCATCTTGGCTGTTTGCCATTTGCTTATTTTTTCCTTTTTCTTCTCTCTCTCTACTTTTTTCTGTTACTTGGTTCAGACGGCTTGGATTTTGCACAAATTGGCTTGGCTCTTACAGTCATTACTAACTGTTTAGAGAGTATCCTTTCTTTTAATGTAACAAATCGACAAATCATAGCATATTCTGTGTAATTTTCAGCTCTTCTATTCTTAACAATTTTGCTGTGATTTTCTTTTCCTCTTCTAGAGGTACTTACCCTTCCTCCCCATTGGATGCCATCCTGAAAGGTTGAGACTACAGGACAGCTGATCTATCTGAGTCACTATACTATTTGCTTACTTGCTTTTTGTACCCTACATCTGCGCTAGGGCCAAACACCTGTATTCTTGCTGTTTACCAAATCCTTTAAACTTAATCTTGGCAGCATTTCTCACATTTATGCTTTTTTCTTACTGCCTTCAGCAAAACCAGCCTATTTCAGATTCTTACAATCTCATCCCTGTACAGCAACCTTCAGCTGTTCATATTTCTCTCTATCTTTCATGGTCCTTCATATTTCCAACCAAATTATCCCCCAAATGCTACTTACTTAGTATCATCCTCATGATCAAAATCTTTCAAAATCTTATCACTAAATAGAAGGAAAGACCAAGTCTTTAGCCTGGCATTCAGCACACTTCATGGTAAGTTATGAATCCACTGTTTTCAATGCTCACTCTAGAAATTCTCTAGAATCTCAGCTCTAAGCAAACTAATCCAAGCATGGTCTGTAATGCATATTGAATAGTCTTGACTTCACAATTTTTTGAAACTTGACTCCTTTCATCTGCCCAGAATTTTCTCCCAGTTCTTCTTTGTCTCTATAAATACAACCAAAAATATGGTTCATATTTCTTAGCTATTTTTGAGTCCTGTGTAATGACCAAAGTTGCAAGTTGTGATTCCTTTTAAATCATTGTAGAATTTAATATATGAAACTCATATTCTGATACTGTTTTTGCATATGTGTAGAATATTTGCCAACTTGCTTATTAATACATTTCTCTCTATCCTTTTATTTCTTTCTGTCCTTCATAGTGCCATAGTCTAATGTTCTCTTCAAAATATGCATATTGAGTGATTTTATTCTTACTAATTATTGTGGTTTTATGATAATGTGGAAGACCAGGTAGGAAAGTTAAGCTCATATATAGCTATTGATATCTATGTAGATCTTATCATACATTATTTTATATTTCTATCTATATCTATATCTGTATCTAGATCATCATCTATATGTAACAAGAGTATTCCTTCAAATAGATGAGTGCTGAAAGCTATAAAGTCTGTCTTTTCATATGGTCAAGTTCCCTTGAATCTTTGCTTTTAATATTTCACTTCTAGGCCGGGCGCGGTGGCTCAAGCCTGTAATCCCAGCACTTTGGGAGGCCGCGATGGGCCGATCACGAGGTCAGGAGATCGAGACCATCCTGGCTAACACGGTGAAACCCCATCTCTACTAAAAAATACCCCCCCCCCCAAAAAAAAACCACACAAAAAACTAGCCGCGCGAAGTGGCGGGCGCCTACAGTCCCAGCTACTCAGGAGGCTGAGGCAGGAGAATGGCGTAAACCTGGGAGGCAGAGCTTGCAGTGAGCTGAGATCCGGCCACTGCACTCCAGCCTGGGCGACAGAGCAAGACTCCGTCTCAAAAAAAAAAAAAAAAATTTCGTTTCTAAGATGCTAGAAAAGATCCCTACCACTAAAATAAAAATTCATATTCACAGCCTTTTTGTTAGAGCTGAAATGTGTTGTTATTTTTCCACATATTTCTTTCTTAAAAACAAAGTACCAGCAATAACAATAGGTGTCGCTATAGCAAAAGAAACCAGCCATTAAGTTTTTTTTTTTTTTTGTTCTTTTTCTAGGAAACATTGCAGCGTTATAAGAGAAATTATAGACTAATTTGTTGAAGCTCAGCATGTCCATCTCCCTGCTTTAAAGAAGGCAAACTTCATTAAAACTAACATCTTACTTGGCCTAAAACATCTTTGGAGTAGGAGATTTATGGCCTTTCTGGGAAAGTAGTTTTAATTTTTATAAACCTTAGAATTAAGAAGTCCTTTTGTAAATCCAATTATAATTCTTTCTTCTAGATTTAGAGTCATTTATTCTTATTCAGTATCCATAAAAGTAAATAATTAAAATATATATTTCCTCACCAAAATTTTATTAATTAATTACCTATATAATTTATCTATTTAGGAAATGGAAAGAGAAACCCCTACCTTATAAAATTGATGGCAAACATGAAATGAGGTATTATATGCATTAATTCACTTATTTATTAAACACATTTAGTTGAGTACCTGCTGCGTATGAGGCATGATGGTTATAATACAGATAATGTCCTTGCCCTTAAGGTACTCATACTCCGGCCGGGCGCGGTGGCTCAAGCCTGTAATCCCAGCACTTTGGGAGGCCGAGACGGGCGGATCACGAGGTCAGGATATCGAGACCATCCTGGCTGACACGGTGAAACCCCGTCTCTACTAAAAAATACGAAAACTTAGCCGGGCGAGGTGGCGGGCGCCTGTAGTCCCAGCTACTCGGGAGGCTGAGGCAGGAGAATGGCGTGAACCCGGGAGGTGGAGCTTGCAGTGAGCTGAGATCCGGCCACTGCACTCCAGCCTGGGCGACAGAGCAAGACTCTGTCTCAAAAAAAAAAAGGTACTCATACTCCAGCACATTTATAGAGGTTCCTACACATCGTGAAGCTTAAATTACTATTCAAGAGTAAAAGACATAAATTATTATTATTGAGATCTATTGCTAATCGATTGCTAGGAAGCCATTTTAGTCCTCCATTTAGGAAAAATATTAATAGGTAGTATCAGCTCTTTCTCATTTGGCATCTATTCACTTTTCTGGTAATAGCTCCCAGATAATCCTCCAGGCATCAACCCACTCACATTCAGGTCTTGTGGTTTGAGTGACACTGATTCCTCTCCACCCTCCACAGGCATCCTTGAGACTCAGATCTAGTCAATTAGGGTTTTATGTCCCAGTGTCTACAGTGTTATCACAAGCCAGACCCTCCGTGGTTCATCTCCTGCTTCTCTTTGGACCTGATCTCCTGTCACTGACTGTCTCACATCACACCTGTACATACCATGGTGGTTTCGCTTATATTATTTGCTTATTTATCTTGCTTATCTTGGCCTCTTTTCCTGGGATACCCTTCTCCTGCCTCTTCCTTTGTCAATTCTGTCCATTTTTTAAGACCTAGCTAGTCAACTCTCCTTCAAAAGGCTTTCCCCTCCTCAACTTGGATAAAGTTTCCATTCTGAGAGCTTCCTCAATTTCTGGGCAGTTCTCTATCTGCAATTATGTACTATTTTCATAATATGCTCCCTGTGTCTCTGTTTTCCACTTAGATGGTGCACTCCGGCTATCAGAATTTTACTTCTCTATGTGTTCCTAACACCTTGACTGATGTCTGGGACCCTGTGGTCACTTGATCTAGGCTTGTTGACTGAAAGTACTTAAGACGACTGTGGCAGAAACCTGTCTTTCTGTAACATGCCTTTGCTGAATTGCACAGCTCCGAAGAAGAATAGTTCAAATGACTATGTATTGAAACATTCTAATACCCCAGGCTTTATGTCTCTAAGAGAAGGAACGTTGCATTCATTAGCTTCCTTAGGTTTGCCTTAGGGAATGATATCAGGACTTAATTCAACAAGTATTTATTAAGTTATGTAGGCTTACTGGATCATTCAAGCTTGCTGTGTTTTTCTCCTCTGATATCCAGCATGTACAGCCTGGGCTATTAATTTGGCAATTAATCATATGCTACCGTGTGAATTTTGTTTATGATGTATTTTCATGTAGTACTTAGCCTATTATTTAACATTTTACACCCTTACATATGAGTAGGGATTACTCATTCATTAGCATATTGATTATTTCTTCATTAAATATATTTTGAGAATTCATTATGTGTTCATATTATTTTTCTTTTTGCATATTGTATCAGTTGAGGTTCTGTTTAGGCTAGTAACAGAAACTGGCCAATTTAATAACAAAAACAATTTATCAAAAGGCTGTTGGGATCTGACTGTAAGGAAGATAGGATTGGAGAACCAGGTTTAGAAGAGAAAAGGCAGTGCCAGAAGTTTTTGATTGGAGGAAACTGCAGGGCAGTGTTGCACAAGAACCATTGCTGGTAAGAATGAACTCTCTTTCTTTCCTCTCTCCATTGTCACCCTTATCAAGACTTAATGTTCTGGGAAAACATGGCCAAATTCAGGCCGTGAGTTTGTTCCTTGGCTGTACTAGTATTGTGGGTGGGAGGACTTGAAAGAAAAAGACTGAAAGGATTTTCTTGGCTTCAAGTAAACACCAAAGCAGTTGAGGAACTCTGAAAAATTGTCTGGATATTGGGTAGTTTGAACAGATGACAAGTATCAGCAGTTATACTTATTTGTTCACACAGACGTGCTATCAAATCCCAGCATTGCCAGTGACTAAGTATATGGCTTTGTGAACATTTCTTACCTTCTGTAGGTGCCATTTTTCTCATCTATAAATGGGGATACCAATGTATATTCTTACATAATGGTTTTAATGATTACATTAAATAAGATGTATCCTATAAAAGGTGCTTTTTACAGTGTCTGTCACATAGTAGCTACACAATAAATGATGGCTATTATTGATTGACCTATGTGCACACAGCATGAGGCTGTTCTGTATACATTAGGCAAAAAAGAAACAACTGTTATCTCAGACCTTGAACTGTTTGCAGTTTAATGAGAAGAAAGAGCATATGTGATTTAATTTAATCCCCACAACTACCCTGGAATTAGGTAGAGAAAATGTAATTATTTCTGTTTTTCATATAAGCAATCAGAGAGAGTCAGAGAAGTTTAGCTACTTGACTGTGGTCACACAGCTCTTAACTGACAGAGCTGAGGCTGGGGTCAAACTTACTAGATCTTAAATTTGGAGAGATAAGGATAGCTCAGTGAAGGACAGAGTTACTCAACTCAATTCCAACCAGAAAACTTACTGAATACCTACTATGACAATTTGGGATATTGCTGTGGGGGAATATACATATAATTAGTACATAGTCCCTGGTTTCAAGACGATTACAGTCTAGGGAGAAAGATGGACATGTACACAACTTAAAATGAGATAATACATGACAAGGGCTGTATTTTCCATTTAATTCTCTTAATATACACTCATCAAATGTGTCACGGTCTGTATTAGGTGCTGAGGATTCAGTGATGGACAAAGCCATAAGCAACCTGTCCTCAAGGGGCTTACCTGTTGTTGGAAAGAGACAGATGAGAACATAAAGGAAATATATACATAAAATCATTTGAGACGTTGATAGTGACGGGTGCTAGAAAAAAATTTAGGAAGTTTTTTGGCAGTGAGTTGGCGTTGGCTATTTTCAGTGGAGTGCTCTTCTGAGGGTCTGAACAAGTCAGTCATGTTAATTTGTGTGGGAAGAGTAATCCAGGAAGAGGGAATTGAAGTGCAAAGACCATAGGGTGAGGATGACATTGGCGTTTTACAGAATAAAAATGAAATTGTGTGACAGGAACATAGAGAGCGAGAAGAACAGTGGTACAAGTGAGATCTAGAGATGGAGACAGGAGCAAGAAAAATGCAGAGCCTTGTATAATACACACGATAGATTAGAAGTATCTGATCTATCATTCTGAATTTAGAGGAAGCTCATAAAATTTAAGCAGAGAAAATGTATTATTTGATGGTTTTGTAAAAAAGATCACACTGGTTGCTATGATGAAATGTAATGTGTACATCATGCACGAACAAGAGAAAGAGTAACATTACTTTGAAAAAGTTAGGGGACATAGCCAGGCACAGTGGTGTGCACCTGTAGTCCAGGTTGAGGCAGGAGGAATGATTGAGCTCAGGAATTTGAGGCTGTAGTGTGCTCTAAGTGTGCCTGTGAATAGCTACTGCACTCCAGCTGGGCAATATAGCAAGACTCCATCTCTTAAAAAAATAAAGTTGGAGAGGCATTGAGAAGGAAGAAGTACTTTGAGCAATGAGATGGGCATGTTTGGGCAACAGTGAGTTTTTCAGTGTGGCTGGAGTATCCAAAGTGTGGGGAGGATGTAATGAGAGGGAATCAGGAAGCAAGGTGGCTACCAGGTTATGTCTTGATAACATTTTGTAGGCAGCTGGAAACTGTTCTGTGTTTTGGAAAGATAATGTTGGTGACTGTGTCAAGGATATTAGAGGAGGCAAGAAGACCATTGATGAGGTTCCTACAATAGGTCATTTGAGAGGGCCAAGTAGTGACAATGAGAAAGAGGAGACAGAAACAAGAACCACTGACATAGAGTGCTGATAGTGCTTGGTGATGAACTGGGTATCAGTGGTGAGGGGAGGGAGAACCTGGAAACATCTGCAAGGCAAGCTGGGGGCGCCCTTTTCTGTGAGAAGAAAGTTGGAGGATAGGGTAGAAATTTAAGCTTTGAACCAGTTGAATGTGTTTTTGGCAGGACCTCCACATGATCCTGCTGGAGAGACAGCAGGAAAAGCAGAGCTGGAACTCAGGAAGTTTGGCTTTTAAGAGCACACCTATTCCAACTAATTTCTTATAATCTGTGAAAAATTTTGTGAATTTTAAGATATTCGCTATTTTCAAGAACACAGGAGTTTCACGAGTGTTTGTCATAACCAAGTGGCATTTTCTACCAAATGAAAGGTTTTCTTCTTCAAAAAAACAGAACATTCAGTAAAGAGAAAGTTGGTTGATGATTTAGACTTCCTTTTCTTTCTTTGGAAACTGAGTTATCAGACTTGTTCAGGCCCAAGGAATAAAATTAGGGAAGATCATTACACAACCTGATATAAGGAAAAGAAGCCTCGTTAAAATAATGAAGAGATAGACAATCTCTTATATCCCTGCAGGAGGTATTAGGAGAGAGTAGAAGAAAGCAACTTTTTTCTTAAAGTTTACGTTTGATTATTCTGATAGTTCTTGAAAAATACTGGACACAAAAGACTAGGTCTGGGGCAATAAAAATTGCTAGATGAAGAAAAAAATATGTCAATAAGAGAAAAAGGGACTTAAAATGTTGGAATTGGAAATCATTAGTTGCCTGCAGTGCCAAGTTGAATAAACTAAAAAGCAAAATGAAAGACTTATGTTCAGTCCCAATCCCAGCATGAGTAGGAGCCTTATTCTCTCGGTTTCTTCTTCTCAGTTGTATAATCATATCTTTCTTAACAGTTACATTTCCTACTCGTGAGCCAGGAAATACTTTCTTTGCTGATACTAATGTGAAGGTATGGAGCCAGCAGTGTGGAGACAACAGAGGTCATTTTTAGTTGCTATCTCTAGTGTCTCAGGACTGCATCATTGCTTACCCAACATGACTCAGCCATGGTATTGCCACTGACTCATGGAGCTCCTAGTAGAGGAGAATTAGTGTCACCAGTCGACTGGAAAACCAATCCACATGAAGCCAGGAAGAGAAATGAGGCTGCTGTTGCTGAATCCATAGCTGTCCTTAATGATGCAGGCTAGGAAAGACGGCCCATTCTGGGGGAGATAAGTCAATTTTGCCGTGTCTGCTATTATCAGAGTGACTATTGTCTTTCTGTTTTATATTTATTTACCTAAATTGTTTTGGAAAGACTCAGAGGTATAGAGACATGCCTACTTTTTGCAAAAATCATCACACTGTCATGGAGGCAGTCCGGGCTATGGGGATCTTATTTGTTGTTGTCTTGGGCAAGTTGCTTGACCTCTGATCATTGTTTGCTTATTCTTATATCGCCCCTATATTTCAGACTCACTCTGTGTCAGGCATTTGTTTATCTTTTTAGCAAACTCAGAAGGAAAAGACCATTGCCCTTGTTTTACAGGTGATGAAACTGTATGTTTTCCAAGGACACAGTGCTAGTAAGTAATGAATGTGAAATTTTAACTGTTTCGATCTCTTCTCAGAGCCAGTGCTCTCTAACTACTCTCCTAAACTTCCTCTCATCTGTAAAATATGGATGATAATAACACCTGTCTTACAGAGTTGTTGTACAGATTAAATAATAGAACTGTGAAATGTGTAGTACTTCATTACGCATTAGGCAATCAATAAATGGTTGATAGTGTTACTAAAAATAATGAAGAAAAATCTTCACTAAAGCATCCGTAGCAGTGAAGTCCTTGTCCCTTCAGTGTAAATTAGTGTGATGTTACCAGCACTTACAGCAGATGGTAAGGAACACAATACAAAGGAATGAATCTCTAGTAGTGAAATGTCAGATACTATAACATCTGGATGGAAAACAAGCTTTTGTACATGTTTGAATCATCTTGCTAACTACCATATCATTTCATGTCGATCTTAGCTTCCTTTTCCTTTAGTAAGATTGCCCTAATAAAAACAAAACTATTGAGTTCCAAGGTAAGTGGAGGCTATACTGATCTGAGGGAGGCTGAGGTTCCAGAATAAGTTTGTGAAACACTAATTTGGGATAACAAAATACAGTTCCTGATAGCTGTTGTAAATTTTATGTAAACAAATGCAATTAACAAGAGAGAAAAACAGGAGAAGGCAGTTTCTAAGTTTTTAACAAAATAGCAGCTACAGGGTAAGTATTGTTCTAGAAAAGTCCTGGTCAGGACACCTAAAGCAGAATAAAAAGGACTGTGGTTTGGCCATAAAGATTACTTGTGTTTAGACATTTATAAAGCCAACAAAACAGAAATAAAGATATGTTGCTTATAATGAGAAGGGACATCAATCTATGGCTTTGTGTAAAAAAGACTAACCATATTAGACTGTGGCCTTGAAAATAGGGAGAGTATCTTATTCACCCTTTTTTGCCTAGAACACAGCTCCATCCCTGTCAGTTACAAAATGAACAACTAAGTAATTGTAAGGAAAACTATAGAGTGGAAATAATAAAGATAAAATCCATCATCAATCTATTAAAAAACAGCTACAAGCATCTATAAAGTTTAGCTTCTGATTATTGACCATTTCCTTTATTACTGCATGACACACAACAAAGCTAAATTCATTTTTCACTGAATTGGGATAAAGCTACATTTGGGATGATCTAATTTAATATACAACCTATGTCATAGCATAAATAATTTGATGTATGAGTGGGGCCAAGGGCACCACAAAAATACATGCAGACTTTTTAAAATTTGTATTATTTAAGAGATGGGGTCTCACTTTGCTGCCCAGGCTGGAGTGCAGTGGTGCAATCATAGCTCACTGCAGCCTCAAATTCCTAGGGTCAAGGGATCCTCCTGCTGCAGCTTCCTGAGAAGCTGGCACTATAAGCATGTGCCACCATACCTGGCTAATTTAAAAACAAAATCTTTTGTAGAGACAGAGTCACCATGTTGCCCAGGCTGGTCTAGAACTCTTGGCCTCAAGTGATCCTCTTGCCTCGACCTCCCAAAGTTCTGGGATTATAAGTGTGAGCAACTGCACCTGGCCAGAGGTTGTATACAGCAGCAGATATTAGATATTATGGCAAGTCTGTGTGACTACAATTTGAATTAAGACATAGTAGACACTAGAAAACAACGAGGGTTCCAAAAATATGTGCCCAAATAGAAATAATGAAAGCAGACTTTCCAAACAGTAGGCAGCGATGTGCAGTTAACTTGCTTCTCATGTGAATAATTCTATGTAGCATGCTCCAGAGTATCAGAATTTATTCATCTGTCCCCCAGACATTAGAACTAAAAATATGGCACATAAACTCTTATTTCAAAGCCAGAAATTTTAAAGACCAGAATTAATTACTATACTTGTAGAAAATTATTATAACACTGATGTTATTTTTTAAAATTAAACTTTTGTTGAAGGTATGAATGAATAATAATGGGGTTGTCTATGAAGAGGAGAGAATGAAAAAGCTCAGCTTACCAAGATGAATGCTCCTCTGTCTTGATGGGCTAAAGCCTTGACGATTGCTATTGGGAAACTTGACCCAGTTGGCTGCCAAAGGACTACACATCAGGCTGCAGATCATCAAACAGATTCTGAGCAGCATTCCCTGGGGCATCCCCTAGTGCAGAAAGCAATAAAAATCAAGGAGGACAGATGCCCTTTGTGTTTTGTGTCTGGTCAACAGTGGGATATCTAAAGGCAGATGAGTATCTTGGATGGAAGCAATTACAAGATTGAATTCCAAATCTTAGACAGGAGAAAGTTAAAGAAAGCAGTTGCAATTTTCCAGGTTCACAGCATGAATAGGAAGAATTTGATTGCAGTGAAGTTCAAGAAACAAAGGGGTTTAGGAAAGTTGGTTAGTGTATGTAAATACCATCTCTTAGGACTAGGTACAAGAGATTCCAGAGTATAGAATGTAAAGGCGCATAACAAGACCAAATGGCTTTTGTTGTTGTTGAGACAGGGTCTTGCTGTGTTGCCCATGCTGGATGGAGTACAGTGGTATGATCATAGCTTACTGCAGCCTTGACCTTTTGGGCTCAAGTGATCCTCCTACCTCAGCCACTCAAGTAGCTGGACCACAGGCATGCACCACCATGCTGGCTAATTTTTACATTTTGTGTAGAGATGGGGTCTCACTGTTGTTGCCCAGAATGGTCTTGAACTCCTGGGCTCAAGTGATCCTCCCACCTTGGCCTCCCAAAGTGTTGAGATTGTAGGTGTAAGCCACTGTTCCTAGTGGCTTCTTTCATTCTATTACTAGCCCTAGCAGATAGGAACTTTTATTTTACTCATGCGTAAGTGTTGGGACTGAGGTTCAAAGAAGCTAGAAAACTTGTCTAGGGTCACATGGTTAGAAGGGGCTGGACTCCATCAGTACTCTTAATTGCTTAATAGTACTTACCTCAAAGATTATGAGATTTAAAGTGTTGTCAATGTAGAAAAAAACCCAGCAATTTTTAGTTCTTTACAATAAACAAGAGCTCAATGGTTAGGCAGTTAATTGGTGTCTCATTTGTAAACCCTGGCTTTTTGAGTAGTTTTCTTTTGACATTTTCTAATAGCATATGAGAGAGTTCATGAGTCAATAGTTATAAACTGATAATTTTGTTGTGATAAGTTTTGATATAGATTAATCAAATTCATTTTTTGATAATCTAATATGTACCTAGTGGATATTCAGATTCATAGATTTCATGAAAAAACTAATATTTGTTTTACATTAAGAATATAACATAGATGAGATTACAAATGTGAACAGGAAAAAGGAAAAAATAATTTTTTTCTGAGTATCTTACATTCATTGGATGAGACTTGGTATAAATGGCCTGATGTATGTATGTGAAAGAATAGAGGACTTTTAAAGGACCAATTCTATGCTTTATGTGGAGAGAGGAACTTTATTTATAAGGTATAATTTAATAAAGATGTATTTTTCTTTGGAAGTAACTATGATCCTCCTTTACTCTAGAAATAAGAAAACTGAGGCTAGGAAAAATTATGTGACCTCACATACCAGGGTTTGAATTCTATTGTAAAACATCTCTTTCACTATATCACATAGCCTACTTAAAGCAAAAAAAAGATAAGAGGCCAGTCAGGGTTCATTGCATGAAACAGAAACCACTCTAGGTACTTTAAGCAGATAGGGATTTAATTCAGGGATTTTGAAGCTTGCAAATTTATTGGAAGGGCCAAAGGAGCAAATTCTAGGATGAGCCTCCTAGATGATTCTCAGAAATATGCAGAGGTGATACCTTTGGGCCACCATTAGACCTATGTCAGAGCAAGAACTACATCCAATGCTTCTCCAACTGTCTGAGAAATCTGGAGAATGGACAATTAAAATTGTCCTCCAGGGAAATTAAATCAGGAATCTACTATTACTACTATTGCTTCGGGATGTCCCGGAAGCTGGAGAGTGGATAATGTAAAGTTTCTGCAGGGAAGTTCCATGTTTCCATGACTGTGCTAGCCAGCAGCAACAGCCAAGAATCATAGGAAGATGGTCTTTGCCCCAATTCTCTCTTCCACATATTACCTGAGCATATTAGCAGAGTAGAACCTGATTTGCACATAATACCCTAGTTACAAGGGAGTCTGGGAAATATAAATTTTAGATTTCCAGCTTCTCAACTAGAAAGAGGAGAAAATGGAGGTTGAGTAAGCCATTCCAGAAAAGATAATATTATTATTATTGGTTAAAAATGTAATAATTATTGCCATCTGAATATTCTAACTCAGGGCACCAAAAAATGAAAAGCTGATACACTTTACAATGATTACTCATCTTTCAGTCTTTTTGCTACTCTTGGTGTCTGTAGGACACTCCTAACTGAGTAGGACCTTTGCTTTAGACACAGCTGTTGTTTTTTATCAGTGTGGTAAGCAGTTTATGTCTAACAGCAGTTTTCTGGTCCACTGACTGTACTGAAATGCAGCGCTTTACCAACCATGAACTCTGACATATTTATATCAGGTTTTTAATCTGAAAACATGCAAAAAGAGTCTTCTAGATATAATTTATTATCAGAACAACTCTCACGTAGGTGTTGAACAGCATATAAAATTTATATTTGGGCCTTGGATTTTGTCCTCCTTCAAGAGACATAGTGACATCAGTAGGTGAACTGAAGGTTGAAATCCCAATTGCTTTGAAGGGACATCAAGCCTTATGAATTTGCATTAGTACTAAAAACAGCAGGGTAATAGTATAATTAACATGTATAAGATTCCATTTTTAAATACAAAGCAAAACCTAGGATGAACTTTACAAAGGACCTTTGGATAAACCCTCTGTTATGTCACAGCTAACAATGTCAATAGCCTTAGCTATTGTAGATGAAGATCTTGTTTCTGCAAGTTTGTGGGCTTTTCCTGAATTCCCAATATATACTTTATTATGTCTGATCTTTTATTCCTTAACTGTTTCAATTATGTACTATTTAATGCCACCGTTTTAATTTTTTTCCCCAAAGTATTCAGTTCCTAAAATTGAATAGGAACTTCACATGCCTACATTTAGTCTGAAGTGTTTATATGCTTTAATTAGAGTAGAAATATTTCCTAGCTTTCAAAGTACTTCTATGCAGACCATAATCCAAAGCAAAGGGGAAAATGCTACTATTTAAATGACTGCTCTGTTCTAAAAGTACTCAAGAAAATTTAACTTTCAGCTGAGTACTAGACTAAACAGTAACAGAAATTTCGTGGTAGTAAAAGATGATTCAATATTTTGCACTCAGTGATTTGAAGTGTGCTTCAGTTTTTATTTTAATTTTTTCTTGTGAATATTTCATCAATAAGATTGTCAAAATAAGTTTCTAGGAACTTAGCTGTTAATCAGTGAAAAGAGAAGAAATACTTAAGGATAAAATTGATCACATTACACAATTACATTACAGATAAGTGCATATAACAGAGAGTGGACTTATTACATGGCTAAGGGCTTCTGAACACTAGCAGTGGCTCAGTTGTAGAATATTTTTGTGAGTGTACGCTGGGGTAGTGTGGGCCTAAATATACATGAATGTTTGTGCTCTAGGGGATTGTCAGTCTCAGTCAATGCATCTGGGAGAGCTATATTTCTGAATCTTTCTTGGTCTATCATGTATCATATATGAATGTACATTAGTCAAAGGGTTTGAGTATGATAGAATATGACTTTGTGTTTATGTGTCTATGTCAAAGAGCATGCAAACTGGTATGTTTGCATTTGGATGAAGCTATAATCTTATTTATTTCTGTTGTATTATTGTTTCTAAAACATTTGATTACCAGTATTGATTACCAGTGTCCTACTTTGTTTTCTGCCATCCTGGTCACTCACCATCAACAAGATGGAACTTTAATGATATCTCTTATGTCATTGCTGTTTCTAAAGCCACAGACTCAGGATCAGGAATCAGGAATCAGAAGACAATATTAATGATAACTTCATCTTCAAGCACCATGGACAAAGCTATAGATGTACCTAATGCTTCAGCAAAAATGTACAGTTATGATGTCATTGCTATTTTATGTTTTTATCCACTATCTTACAAGTTGATTTTAGCCTGCAATAAGCAAAATAATTCTGCTCTGCATAGTTCTCCCATATCTCCTCTTTCAGTAGTTTTGAAACTTATGAAAACACTTTGCAATTTCTAATCTTTTCTCTTTATCTTAGGGGTAAATGAAAAGAAAACCAGAGTAAGTTGCATATCATCTTAGCTGAGAGAAAAGGGGCTGCAGATCTTGGATCAGAAGATGAAGCAGTTATCATTAAGGGTTAAAAGAGGAATCATGAAAAATAATAAACAGACAAATTCTGGCTATGTTTACTTGAAGACATCAATGAAGATTTCAGTCATTAATTTGTGATACTGATATATTTTGAAGCACAATTGGTCACAGCAGTGGCAAATGATTCCATGAATAACATAGTAAGGGAGTTTCAGTCAGGGTGGGAGGTGCTGATTTCTGCAGATATATAAGACAAAATGGTATAAAACTTAAAAATAATGTAAAAAATTATTCAGTGGCTTTAAAGAGTCTTAAAGACAGACTTCCCCCAAGAAGTTCATGGACATTAAAGTCAATTTCAGCAGCAACACAGTGCCCAGAGAATTTATAAAAACAAGAGCAAGGGGGTTGCCTTCCAGAAACATATAAATTCTTTGGTCCGTAACTTGGTTGTCTGGAAATCAGCCCTAGAGACTCTTCAACAAAAGTGTATTTTAACTTTAGGCCTTGGAGCTGCTCTTACTTGCTTCCTTGGGCATCCATAGCTGGCTTTTCTCCCAGATATGTCTATGGACTCCATTCCAGCCAGGTCTTATTATGCAGCGCATGATAGTTGAGGCACAGTGAATTGGGAGCCATGCGATTCTTAGAAGATACGTAGGAGAGAACAGCAAAATTTAGCGTAGGCTAATAAAACTTGGTCTTACCAACAGCAAATTGTTCAGCATATTTGCCAAAGATTCACTGTGTTTGAAAAATGCATCCTCTCCTTACCCACATCCATATAATATCTCATTCCCTTCTAGCTTCATCTCTGGCTCCAGGTTTGATCTCACCTGTGGAATATTGCCTGCTCTCCTCCTCTAGATTCTTGACCTAACTACTCCCCAGAATTACTGTGATAGCTTTCTCCCTTAAATTGGCACCAATTTCTTCATGCTACTTCATTTTGCTGACTAAGACTCTCATGGATAAGGGAGAAGTCTGCCATCATGAGATAAATATTTATTGAGTGTCAATCTGCAAACTAAGTCTGAGACTTGGTTGTTCCTGTTATTGATTGATTCTTTCAGTCAGCTTTCAGTCCAGAAAATGGAAGTCCCCTATATATTCCAAGAATGGAGGGTCTAGTAGGAAATTTGAGATTTATAGAATCATTGACGGACTGGAGAAAAAAGGCAAGAAAGTCACCATTAGTACACCACCGAAGCAGTGGTTCTTCAAGCTCACTTGGAAGCCACTGTAAATCTCAGGCTTCTCTGGAACTCTTCTGCAACTGTCCTGATAAGCAGCATTTAAGTGAGAGGTTTGCAAAGGGCCACTTTAAAGCTGCAGTGAATCTCATGTCTGCTCATGGATGTGGCTGCATCTGCCTCTGGGGAATTATGATCTTTCCTTGGCACTTGTGGTCATCTTGTAAAAATGAGATGATCCTCCACCCCAAATTTGATTTGAATATCAAAACTAATGATATCCATACAGGTATCAAGAAAGTATAAAAAGGTTTGCTACATAATGAGACTTTGTGGAGAGAGCAGGGCATGCTTCCAAGCAGGTCCAAAAACTTGCTTGAAGGGGGATAGAGCCTGTTTGGCTTTTATTGTGGTTAGGAGGTAGAGTTGTCATGATTTTTGCACATCCATAGGCCAGAGCTTGCACAGTTTAAACTTCCCACTGGCACAAAGGAAGCTGTTACCAGACTTTCTCAGCTTTCCCAGATGCGGTACAGAAGGCAGAAGGGGAGTCGTGGGGTTTGAAAAACTGTCAGTAGTCAAATGTCAAAATTGGAGTTAACTCTTCACTATTACATTATCTTGGAACTATGTAGGGAACGGGATTTGGAGATCTTTAAAGGGGGTGGTGGTGATGCTGAGTTAAATAGCCACACATCTCATAAACTGAGCATGGTCTCAGACTTCTTTATCCCATGGTACTTAGGCCAACAAGGTGCCACTGTGGATGTGAGCATTATTTTCTAAAAATAAAACAGTCACTTTTGAAGTTAAAATAATATCCATTTTAAAAATCAAGATGAAGACCAGAAAAACCCTTTAAAATATGTATGGAGAAAAAAAGAAAACAGTAAGTGACGTAAGCCTTAAATCATAGTAAATCATCAACTAAATGTGGCTAGAAGGTTTCCCCTGCCAGAGAAGAGGATTGGTACTTGAAAATTATATATATATATATACACACACACACATACACACACACACACACACACACACACAGTTGTCTTCTTTAGATAGTTCACACTATTAAACACAGGACTACACTTTCTCAAAATTTCTCAAAGACAAATGGTGTATATAATATAATGAATATGGATATTCACCTCCAGCATACACATGAACTGGAAATTTCAGCTTAATTAGGAAAAACATTTTTAAAAATTGGAATCATGCATATGGTAACTGTTTAGTTTTAGTGAGAGTTGCTTGACAGTAGGGAATTCAGTTCATGAAATACTGTGGTTTAACTCTGAGAGGGTAGAATATTACAGAAGCTTAGATTGTTTAGAAGTAGGTCACCTTAGTGATTAATGTCAAGGACTCCGTGAAATCCCTGATTATACAAGAATTACCAATGGATGCCAGTTTGATGTGACAAGCATGGGGTTAGGTATTGGGGATAAAAGCCAAATAAAATATGTTTTTTTTTCTAAGAACCTCATAGTCTATTGAAATCATTTTTAGTATTAAAGGATTCTAAGGATTCAAGGAACAAAAGTCTGCAGTTAAAACCAATGCTTAGCCTACTAAATAGCAACTTCTGCAAAACATAGCCTACCATTACCTAACATTTCAAAATAAAAACACAAATCTGTGAAAAACAAGTCCCCAGCCTCAGTGTTTTTTGTTTTGTTTTGTTTTGTTTTTTTAACAGATTATCTAAAATAAAAGAAAGATTAGCCAGGCAAGGACAAATTCTAATTTGATCTTGAATGTTGTCCATAAAAGATAGATGATAACTGACAGTATTGTCCAGCATTCTTAAGGCAACACTGATTTCCATTTGAAACAGAGAAAACAGTGACTTGCTGCTTGTTGAAGTCAGGCACCTCTGAGAGATGCTTTATTGTGTATTCCGAGGCACATCTTTCCAGGTAATGAGGTGTAGGAGTGACTGATAAGCACCGAGAATGTGGAAGAGAACAAAATAATAAAACAAGCAGGTTCACTTTTAGTCACAATTGCATATGGTAAATAAGCAAAAATCTTCTACTAAAAATGTTGAGTATTGAGAGTTGGAAAACTTTTAAGGTTGCTTTTTAAAGCCAACAGTCTAGAATTGGAAATGAATTTAATTCTTTAATAATCCTGCCCTAAGTAGTGAAGAACTTTTAAATGTGTCATGACATATAAATGCATAAACTTTATAGTTTAGTGCACAACTGCTAATTTTTGTAGGTGAACTTGAAAAAATATTTTAGTATGTTTTCTTTTTCAGCTGGTGATGGGCCCAGCACTGATGATTTTAGCTAATGTTTTTAGGGAGAGATGTGTGTATGGGAGGGGAAAAGTTATTGTTTATTTTAATTGGGTGGTACTATATTTTGTAAACTTCCAGTTTTCATTTCACTTGGTCCACACGGGAATCTTACAAGGTAGAAAGAACAAATGTTTTTACACCAATTTTACAAGAAAAAGCAGATTTGAGGAGGTTAATTAATTTTCCAAGGTCTTTTTTGTTTGTTTGTTTTGAGATGGAGTCTTTCTCTGTCGCCCAGGCTGGAGTGCAGTGGCGCGATCTCAGCTCACTGCAAGCTCCTCCTCCCGGGTTCACGCCATTCTCCTGCCTCAGCCTCCTGAGTAGCTGGGGCTACAGGTGCCCACCACCACGCCCGGCTAATTTTTTGTATTTTTAGTAGAGACAGGGTTTCACCATGTTAGCCAGGATGATCTCAATCTCCTGATCTCGTGATCCTCCCTCCTCGGCCTCCCAAAGTGCTGGGATTACAGGCATGAGCCACCGCGCCGGGCCAATTTTCCAAGGTCTTGTATCTGGCTAGCGACAGTCAAAAGAGAAGCCAAATCTACTTTCTCCCAGTCTAGATCTTTCTACTATGAAGTACTGTCTTCTTATAAGTGGTACCCTGCTAGAGCTTTTGATTTTGATGTTCTGAATTCACGTTTTTGACATTTTTGATTTTGTATATAATAGTATGTGTTTTTTCCCCCCCATTTGATGACAATTTCTGATATCCATCCAAAAGATTTAGACTGGGGGATGAAGCACTATATATATATATGTATTCTAGACTATCTTAAATGTCACATTAAGGTTTTAGTATTTAAGGTATTAGTTAAACTTTTTAATAGACTTTTTCAAAGAGATATTTTAGGTTCGCAGCAAAGAAGTTATCTTTTTTACTCAAGGCTTGTATATTTATTCTTGTGTTACTGGAAGGCAAATAATTTCATAAAAATGGTTTGAGGGATAAAAACTTGCAATTAAATGTTCAAATACGGGCCTTAATTTGGATACATGTTATTTTCTACTAAAATGATTTCATATTGATTAAAATTAAAAATTTTTAACTCTTAATTGGAACATGTGATCAATTTCAATACTGATTTTTTAAAAAGATTGTAGATAAGAATATTATGATAGCCTTAATTTGACCTCATGGGTGCTGTTTTACCTATTGGTCACGGTTTGTCATTTACTAAGTAAAAAGAGAAAGTTTGAGATTATGGAAAGAGTAGAAGACTGAGTTAAAGTTTTCAGCACTACTGTTTACTAATTGTGTGAATTTGTCGTTCCTTCTCCCCATAATCTCAGTACCCTTAATCTTCACATCTATGGTTCTTCATTGTTCAGGACTCAGCTGAAGTATTACCTTTCCCAAGAGATCTTTCATGACAATAACCACCCCTGTCCTATGTAAGTAGTACATACTTCAGTTGCTTTCACACATCACCCTGTTTTACTGTGTTTATTGCAGTTGTCATTGTGTGAAATGATCTTGTTTCAACATTATTATATTTTGCCAAATAGAGCACTATCCAACAGCAAGATGACAGTGTTGAAGTTTACTTAATGTTTCAGCAATGCATTGCATCATTTTAACTACTTGGATATCTTAAGTCCTCCAGGGCTACTTCCTGTCCTTAACAGTGAACTGTATTATGACATCATGCAGAGCCCATGGTGCTAGCAGTAGCCCTGCTGGTAATGCTTGCTTATGCTTGCCGAATTGGGGGTCAGCCTGTCCTGTGTTTGTGTTTTATTTATTATCTTCTGTATGTAGCTAGGGGATAAATGTGTGACCTTACTCCACTGTAAGAGAATATAAACTGATGCTGTGTAGTACAAAACTTCTCATTCAGGATATAGTTTTTCTGGTATCAAGCTGAAATGCAGATGCTTTGTTTTATGGAGATTAATTTAAAATTTATTTGTCAGAAATATTCAGAAGTGACCTTTAGAGCTGAAAGGAACTCAAGTATTTCAGAGGGATAAAGTTGAGTATATTATTTTCTCCTTCCACAATTCAGAAACTGGGTAAAATAACACAAAATTTATTTGTCCTCCAAGTCCTGATTTTCACATGTTAAGAGTTAACTTATCTCAAGGCCTTTTTTGAATGACATGCTGGCAGATGTTTTTCACATTTTTTTCTTCATTTTGCAAGCTCAGCAGCTGTACACTTGCAAACTAAGCCTTGTTCCCTGAATATGCCAAACGGCTGCAGAGGTAGAATCAGCTCTAGCTAATCTAACCTCCAGTAGGAATCATTTTGGGGAACTTGACACCTAATGCTGTTTTGGTGGTGGTCAGTTCATGTCCACGACATCCGTGTGACTCCCATTTTCCTATCACACTCTCTGGACACAATGGGCCACATTTCCTATCTCCCCTTTCTCCAATTTCCTTCTCAGGACTCCTTTGAGGACTGGGCATGCTCTCAAAAGGAAGTTTGGCAAAACCAGATGTGAACCTTGTAAAATGAATGGGTGGTCTCTGGAGTGATCAGTTTACAGTTTCAAGCTCCTCTGAATTAAGAGCCAAAGCAAATCTTATGAAACAGAGAAGGAAAAATTACTTCATATTTTCCATCTCAGTTCTAGTTCATTTCATAATCATCAGCAAAAACAATCTACCTCACAAAGATAAAAGTCTGCATTTCCCCCAAATATTATCTTTATCAAAGAAATTAGAAAAAAATGTGAGGCATGCATCATAGGAGAAGTGACTGAGGAATTAAAATGATGACTAGAGTTAATATTGCTAACAAATAAAAATACTGTTAAAACTTTAGATTTCAAATAGATAATATTGTTTGCAATAAATTACATGTAAAGTTGCGATAAATACTTACCTTTGTTGCCTAGTGCACTTCACCTTTCAATGCTTAACAAAAATGTTACTTGTTATATGAAGGTTTCCACCATCCTCAGGCAGAATTAATTACTCCCTCATCTGTATTTGTAGCACTACTTCAAACCTCTATTACTGCATTTATCACTCTAATATCTTTACTTTGTTGGTTTGTTCATTCATGAATGTATTCAATGGAGCAGAATGGTTAAGAGGATGAACTCTGGAGCTAGACTGCCTGGATTGTAGTCTTAGTCCCGATTCCTTCCTTCCTTCCTTCCTTCCTTCCTTCCTTTCTTCCTTCCTTCCTTCCTTCCTTCCTTCCTTCCTTCCTTCCTTCCTTCCTTCCTTCCTTCCTTCTTTCCTTCCTTCCCTCCTTCCTTCCTTCCTTCCTTCCTCCCTCTCTCCCTCCCTTCCTCATTCCCTTCCTCCCTCCCTCCTTTCCTTCCTTCCTTACTCCCTCCCTTCCTCCCTTCCTTCCTTTCTTCCTTCTTCCCCCTCCCTCCCTCCCTTCCTTTCTCCCTCCCTCCCTTCATCTCTTCCTCCCTCTCTCCCTTCATCTCTTCCTCCCTCATTCTTTCCTCTATTCCTCCCTGTCTTCCTTCCCTTCTTCCTCCCTCCCTCCCTTCGTTATTTCCTTACCTGTTAAAATAAATTTTATATTATATATAGCATACAACATAATCTAGTGGGATACAAATAGATAGTAAAATAGTTACTATAGTGAAGCAAATTAGCATCTCCATCATCTCACATAGTTACCCATTTGTGTGTGTGTGTGGCAAGAGTAGTTGAAATCTACTCGTTTTGCAAAAATTCCTGAATACAATATTATTAATAATCATCCTATTATACATTAGATCTTGATGTTATTCATTGTACATGTCTGCTACTTTGTATCCTTTGTCCTACATCTTTCAATTTCTGCTTCCTCCCAATACTGGCAACCTGGCAACACTGTTTTATTATCTGTTTCTGCATACTTGACCTAAAATTTTTTTTAAAAATTCCACATGTAAGTGAGATCATATAATTTTTATTTTTTATTCCTGGCTTATTTCACTTAACATAATGTCCTCTAGTTTCATCCATGTTGTGGCAAGTGGCAGGATCTCCTTCTTTTTAAAGGGTGAATTATATTCCATTACACACACACACACACACATACACACACACACATATGTATATTTGTTAATCACAGTTTTTTATCTATTCATCCACTGAAATACACTTAGGCCGTTTTTATATGTGGCTATTGCGAATAACACTGCAATGAATATGGGAGTGTAGCTATCTTTAATGAAGGGTGATTTCATTTTCTTTGAATATACACTCAAATGAGGGATTGCTGGGTCAGAGGTAGTTCTATTTTTAATTTCTTTAGGAACCTCCCTACTGTTTCCCAGAATGACTACAACAGTCTACATTCACCAACAGTGTTCAAGAAATCCCTTTTCTCCACACCCTTGCCAACACTTGTTATCTCTTGGTCTTTTTGATAATGTTGGCTCTACCACTTTCCAGCTCTGTGACTTTGTGCAAGCTCTTTCATGTGTCTGTGTCTGAGTTTTCTCATCTGAAAAATGGGCAGGACAATAGTAACTACCTCCTAGAGTGTCATGAGGAATATGTGAGTTAATGTCCATAATGGACTTAGTGCCTGGTGCTGAGTACGAATTATTTAACAAATACTTATAGAATGTTTGTATATGCTAGAATCTACACCAGGGTCTGATTCCACAGATATGGGAAAGCATGTATTTTCATGGGATATGTATACTGATGACCCAGACATTCAACAATTCAAAAGCAGTGATAGGTTCTATTAATTCATTCTACACATATTTAGTAAGCACCCATTTTAAAATGCCTGGCACTGTTCTACATGCTAAGAACACAGAGTGAACAAGACAAAAGTCCCTCATTGAACTCCTGTTCTGGTGCATGCAAGGGCTGTATGGACTTATGAACACAATGTTGTGGGAAGACAGATGGACCTCTAAACTAGCCTGGGGTGGGGTTAAGGATAAACAAAAGCTTCTGAGATGAAAAGATGCTCAAACCGAATTTTAAAACACACTTAATATGTAGCCAGGCAAAGAGGTAGAGGGGCTGGGGTTAGGCACAGGAACAGCAAGGTCATCGATATTTATTTCCTTATGCAAAAGCACCTGTCCTGTGAAGCTGTATATTCCGTGTGTACAGATGGAATGGCACTGCTTTTCTGCTTAGAGAATCCCACAGAGATTGTGTCGACAATTTCTGGTAGTGGAACTTTTCCTTTGATATTCCATGCTGTAGATCAGCTTCTTCTCAAGGAACTTATGTTCTATCTTTACATCTTTATTGCATTTCATGTGATATAGCCTCGTTGCAACTGCGGAGATTTGGTGGAAATATCACAGAAGTTAGGTTCAGATGATTTGGATGCAAGCCTCAACTCTTTTATTTACTGGCTGGCTGGCTGGCTCTGTACAAACTCCTTTACTTCTTTGAGCTTCAGGTTATCTATACATTGGGGCTGTTTATACTGAGTCATACCTAAGAGAGTTGTGGTAAGACTAAAATAAAAAAGTTGTAAAAAGTGCTTTTTTTTTTTTTTGAGACAGAGTCTTGCTCTGTCACCCAGGCTGGAGTGCAGTGGCATGATCTCGGCTCACTGCAAGCTCTGCCTCCTGGGTTCACACCATTCTCCTGCCTCAGCCTCTCGAGTAGCTGGGACGACAGGTGCCCGCCACCACGTCCAGCTAATTTTTGTATTTTTTTATTTTTAGGAGAGAAGGGATTTTACCGTGTTGGCCAGGATAGGATGGTCTTGATCTCCTGACCCCGTGATCCTCCCGCCTTGGTCTCCCAAAGTGCTGGGATTACAGGCGTGAGCCACCACGCCCGGCCAAAGTGCTTTTTGTGCTGCAAATGCTATAGAGTGCTACTGTTAATTATATTCCTGAAGTACACATTATTTTCAGCAATTGACAAAAAGCTCAGTGAGAAAATATGGCAAAAACAGCAATTAATTTTGCTCCAAGCTAATAGTGTAAGGGTATCTTTATTGACAATTGATGCTTCACAATTAGAATTAATAGGCATTTAACAACAGCTTGAGTATGAATCATGCTCTTTCTATATAATATTTCAATTGCATATATTTGGATTACATGTATTTTAATTGCATAATCTCAGTATTATCTCTGAACGAGGAGAGTAACATGCTCAATGTTGTATAATGAGTAGGTAGGAGAAACAGGTTTGAAACTGAAGTTTATTTGACTTCCTATCATGGATTTTCTTTCTGTAATATAATGCTGCCTCTTCAGAAGCCTTGCAGAATGTACTCATCCTGAGGAATCTTGATTATGTAAACCCTCTGTTCTTTGTTGTTATGCAATGTAATCCTTAAAAGGTGGGCTTCACAGTCCTTCAATCTTAGAGTTCTTTATTTGATTTTCTAAAAACTGTGAAGGGACTGGGTGGGGAAGAATAAGTAGATGAGAATAACACTTAAAAAGAAAAACCATTCTCTCTTTATCTGTTTCCCTTACACATGAGAAGTCATATGCCTCATATCCCAAATTCTCTGAGAAATTCCACCCCTCCCTAACTTTATAAGCCTAGTTTCCCTCTGCCTCTCCTCATTTTTGCTCAGTTTCATATTGCAAAGCCTGAAAGAGTTGATCCCTGGAGAAAAGGGGTGGGGAGCAAAATACATCCATCAAATGGGTCATTCCAGAAATCTTTTTAGTTAGCTGAATAAAAAGAAAATCTGGATATACTCATACATTAATTTTATTCTTATAAAAATTTATACTGTTGTGACATTTCTTAATTTCATTTTAATGGAATGACCTGAGTAACAGAATAACGGGTAAAATTTCAGCCACATCCTTGAGTATGTAGGCAGAATGCCTGTGTTCCTTTCTGAGAAGGATAGGTAGGTCTGAGTTCACCTGAAACAAATGTTTTCTAAATTCTCCTGACTCTCTGGCAAGATCTCACTGACTTCATGTCATGGCTGTTATTTATATTTGAAGTCATGCTTTCGTGTAGTGATATAATCTCCCTGACTAGACCTTTACTGTGACAATTGTACATATTTAATTTAGTTTACTAAGAAAGAGATTGATTAGGCTGATTAACTCCACATATATATTAATTTGATTAATGCTTATCAAGATGACCCACAATATATCTTTTAAAGAAATCCCTGTGTGGAAGCAAGTTGTGTTACTCTAAATGGTAATCGATGTTGTCTTTTTATATTGCTGATTACATTTATGAAATTTAAATGTGCAAACAATAAAAAGTGGCATTCGAAATAAGTGTATTTTCTATTACCTTTCAATCTACTAAATTTTGTAAGTTTTGGTGAAGCCAAAGCATTAAGAAACTTAGTGGCATGTGTTATGGATACAGCAGTGTTGACAATAATATACTTCCATACAGACTATCTTATCATGCCTCTTTGTGTCAGAATTTTGCTCTACTTCACATTCCATTCCATTTCCATATATTAGTATCTTCTCTATTTTAGATACAGTGTTAGTTGCTATAAGGATGAAAAAAAATGTGTCCCTGTCCTTGATAACTTCAAATTTTAGACAGACAGACTGTATATACCATGGACTATAGTTCAGTGTGACCTGTCTAACAATATATATATAGGAACAGCTTGCATAAATAAAAATGCAGGAGCCTGGTAAGTAGAGGTAGGTGAATTAAGGACTTGAGAAGGATTTCTGAGAAAGTTCACAAAACTAGGCTTCAGTAACAGTGACCACCATGTTAATGTTCTTATTATACCTGGACTTGCTGGTGCTATGTTTCCAAATTGATTTTTTTTTTGGCAGAAACCTGGAGATTCTCTAATTGTATTTGGCAGTCAGGCTATTTATTATAAGAAAATGTTATTGTATTGTTTTAGGCACTGTCTCAATTAAAGCAGCACACTCTTCCTTATAAAGCACTGGAAGACACTCAACAGAAACTTAATAAACACATGTTTCCATTATACAGCACTTGATCTCAAGAGTGCTAACTACCATAACCATTATAACAAATCTGTTAGAAAATTGAATAATCTTCCAAATGCTTGTCCACCCTTAATTACTTAGTGTTTTGCTTTCTGAAAGTATTAACTCCTGAAATATTGCAATATACTTTGTTATGTTTTCTAAATTCAAGTGTCATGCCAATAGATGAACTTAATAAATAGCCAACAATAACATTACAAAGCATAAGGCATTGACTGTTTTGGAAATCAACTTAGATACAAACCATGGGATAAAATCCCATTTTACTCAAAGAGAAGTAATTTCATCTAAATTATATTTGTGAAAAATTAATTTCTTTAATGAAATATTTTAAAAGTTATTTCTGATATACAGAGAAGGCAAACTCTGTTAAAGATATTTGAAATATTCAAAGAGTGTAAGAGAAACGAAAATAGGAAGTGACTAATGATTAAAATATATTAAGAAATAAGCCTATATAATCTAAAATTCAGCCATTGATATGGAATCTTAAATCTTCAAACAATTACCTGACACATTGAGCTTGGCAAAATCTACATGCCTTCACAAGTCAATAAAATGCTACACTGAAGACTGAAAAAAAGTCTTTGTAATATTTCTGTTGTCGCTAACATAAATAAATTTACCAGATTGTCTTTAAGTTTCTTTTCTATTATCTAATCCATTAAAATCTATGCTCATATTTTTAAAATTTGTACCTTTTATGGTCAGCACAAAGCAGGTAACCCAATTTCAATTTTTCAATACTAAACTTGTGGAGAGAAGCTGCACAATTTTAGGACAGGTATATTAAAAAATACTGAATTGAGTGAATTTTGACAACAATCTGAGCAATTCAGGCCACAGAGAGGATGTAGGCTGTCTGTACATGACAGTAAACAAAACCCTTGGAATGATATGAGTGGGTTGTTTGGAGGAGGACAATGTCAAGAATTGAAAAAGTTCATAATTTTCAACTTTGTTTCAAAGGAATGATTTAAAGGGAAGCACTTGGCTGACTGTCAGTGAATCTGGTTTCCATGACACTTTGTTTTCAATATCCCATCTATATCTGCATGCCTCTTTGGACACACCAAGCAGAAGAGGAAGATAATTATGGAATGAAATATACAGAGTCATTTGAAACCATCTTGTAGAAATGCTTCTGTGTTATAAATACAAAAAGCATAGGGAAATCTTTTAGAGAATAAGGTATTTAGACAGTATGCTTCAACTTTTTAATAGAAAGAATGACAGTGGTTCAAGTAATGGAATTTTATTTTCAATATGGGTTATTATAGGCTAGCTAAGTGTAACAATCTAAGTGATAGATCAAGTTTTCATGGCATTGGTTCTGCTTTACAAAGTTTGTGATCCCCAATGGGAATAGATGAAATCAAACCTTAAATATAAAAAATAAAAGAAATGCATAACATGATATAGAAATCTATGGCATTTCATTAACTGTACCTTCAGCATTTGGGTTAAAAGTTGAAATAAAGATGATCATGATCATAATGATGCTGCTGTTTTTATAATGGGGAGGAGGTAAGAGGAGGATAAGTATCAGTTGTTCTTGAAAGGAATGCTATTTACTGAATTAAAAGTTTGATTGTGTTTTGAAAGTTCAATGTTGTATTCCTAGGTATTTTATTCTTTTGGTGGCAATTTTGAATGGAATTACCTTTCTAATTTGGCTCTTTGGTTTGACTGTTGTTGGTATATAGAAATGCTAGTGATTTTTCACAGATTTCATATCCTGCAATTTTGCTGAAGTTGTATATCAGCTGGAGGAGCTTTTGGGCCGAGATTATTGGGTTTTCTAGATATAGAATCATGTTGCCTACCAACAGAGATAGTTTGACTTCCTTGCTTCCTATTTGGATGCCTTTATTTCTTTCTTTTGCCCAATTGCTCTGGCTAGGACTTCCAATACTATGTTTAATAAAAGTGATGAGAGAGTGCATACTTTTCTTGTACTGGTTTTCAAGTGGAACGCTTCCAGCTTTTGCCCATTTAGCATAATGTTGGCTATGGCTTGTCATAAATGTCTCTTATTATTTTGAGGTATGTTCCTTCAATACATAGTTCAAAGTTTTGTCAAAAGCCTTCTCTGCGTCTATTGAGATAATCACGTGGTTTTTGTCTTTAGTTCTGTTTATGTGATGTATCACATTTATTGATTTGCATATGTTGAACCAACCTTGCATCCCAGGGATGAAGCCTACTTGATCTTGGTGGATTAGCTTTTCAGTGCGCTGATGGATTCAGTTTCTAAATAATTTGCTGAAGATTTTTGCATCGATGTTCATCAAGGATATTGGCCCGAAGTTTCCTTGTTTCTTGTGTCTCCGCCAGGTTTTGGTATCAAGATGATGCTGACCTCATAGAATGAGTTGAAGAGGAGTCCTTCCTCCTCACTTTCTTGGAATAGTTTCTGTAGGAATGGAACTAGCTCTTCTTTGTACATCTGGTAGAATTCAGCTGTGACTCCATCAGGTGCTGGGCTCTTTTTTTTTGGTAGGTAGGCTATTTATTACTGATTCAATTTTGGAGCCCCTCATTGGTCTGTTCAGGGAATCAGTTTCTTCCTGACTCAGTCTTGGGAGGGTGTGTGTGTCCAGGAATTTATCAATCTCTTCTAGATTTTCTAGTTTGTGTGCATAGAGATGTTTATAGCAGTTTCTGATGGTTGTTTTTATATCTGTTGTGTCATAGTAAAATTCCCTTCATCATTTTTAATTGTGTTTATTTGGATCTTCTCTTTTTTTTTTTTTGTTAGCCTAGCTAGTGGCATATCTATTTTATTAATTTTTAAAAAAAACAATTCCTGGATTCGTTGAGATCTCTAGAATGAGAATTACAAAACACTGCTGAAAGAAATCAGAGCAGACACAAACAAATGAGAAAAACATCTCGTGCTCATGGATAGGAAGAAATAATATTATTAAAATCGCTATACTGCCCAAAGTAACTGACAGATTCAGTGTTATTCCTATCAAACTACCAACAACATTCCTCACGGAACTAGAAAAAACTATTTTAAAATTCATATGGAACTTAAAAAAGAGTCTTAATAGCCAAGGCAATCCTAAACAAAAAGAAAAAGCTGGAGGCATCATGTTACCTGACTTTAAACTATGCTACAAGGCTACAGTAGCAAAAACAGCATGTTTCTGGTACAAAAACAGGTGCATAGACCAACGGAACAGAATAAAGAGCCCAGAAATAATGCTGCACGTCTCCAACCATCTAATCTTCGACAAAGCTGACGAAAACAAGCAATGGGGGAAATGACTCTTTATTCAATAAATGGTGCTTGGATAACTGGCTAGCCATATGCAGAAGATTGAAGTTGGACACTTTCCTTACACCATACACATAAATCAACTCAAGACAGATTAAAGACTTAAATATACATCCCAAAACTATAAAAAACCTGCCAAACAACCTAGGCAATACCATCCTGGATGTAGGAATAGAAAAATATTTAATGACAAAGACACCAAAAGCAATCACAACGAAAGCAAAAATTGACAAGTGGAATCTAATTAAACTTAAGAACTGCACAGCAAAAGACACTATCAACAGAGTAAACAGACAACCTACAGAATGGGAGAAAGTATTTGCAAACTATGCATCTGACAAAGGTCTAATATCTAGCATCTATAAGGAACTTAAATTTACAAGAGAAAAGCAAACAACCCCATTAAAAAGTGGGCAAAGGACATGAACAGACACTTCTCAAAAGAAGACATACATGTGGTCAACAAGCATTTGAAAAAGAGCTCAGTATCACTGATCATAAGAGAAATGCAAATGAAAACCACGATGAGATACCATCTCATACCAGTCTGAATGGCCATTACTAAAAAGCCAAAAAACAACAGATGCTGATGAGGTTGTAGAGAAAAGGGAACACTTATACACTGTTGGTGGGAGTAGACATTTGTCTGACTATTGTGAAAAGCAGTATGGTGATTCCTCAAAAAGCTAAAAGCAGAACTACCAGTTGGCTCAACAATTCTATTACTGGGTATATACCCAGAGGAATATAAATTGACCATATGGTGTTTCTACCATAAAGACACATGCATGTGAATGTTCATTGCAGCACTATTCACAATAGCAAAGACATGGAATTAACCTAAATGCCTATCGATGACAGATTGGATAAAGAAAATGTGGCACAAATACACCATGATATACTATACAGCCATAAAAAAGAACAAGATGTCTGTGGACGGAACATGGATGGAGCTGACAAAACAAAAAAACCACAAAGAAAGTTAGCAAACTAACACAGGAACAGAAAACCAAATACCGCATGTTCTCACTTATAGATGGGAACTAAAGGATAAGAACTTATAAACACAAAGAAGGAAACAACAGACACTGGAGTCTACTTGAGTGGGAGGGTGGGAGGAGAGAGGGGAACAGAAAAGCTATTTGGTACTGGGCTTAATACCTGGGCGATGAAATAATAAGTACAACAAACCCCTGTGACACCTGTTTGCCTATGCAACAAACCACATGTACCCCAAAACCTAAAATAAAGTTTTTTTAAAAAAAGTTTAATGTCATCTTTTGATTTTAGATTTTTATTTCTGATTATTTCAACTATCTTTCTTGTGAATTTCAGTACCCCTACACATAAAATGAGATTTCTATGTATTTTGTTGTTAGGGAGTTAGTTAAGTTTGTAATATGTCCTGAGTACCGTGGATTCAAAAGACACAATGTAAATATAAAATGTTGTTTGTATTTACTATTGCTTTATTCCTCTCAGACACCATTTCTGTCATTGATGTGTGTCATTGTTTCATTTTGAGAAACTTATCTCTTTTTTTCCATATTCTTAAATGTGGGGGAAGTAGCTTTCCCTGGTGTTGTGGCTGCCATTTTTACAAAACAAATCATCGTAAAATCTGATCTTAAATCAATTTTATATTTTGTTAACAAATTCTGTAGGTCAGGAATTTGGATAGGTCACAACGGGGACAGCATGTCTCTGCTCCATGATGTCTGGTCACTTCTAAAAAGACTCAAAGGCCAGGAGAGGGACTCAATTGCTAAGGGTTGAAGTCCTGTTCACTCCTTTGTTTGGTAGTGGGGCTGGAAGAATTTGGA
This sequence comes from Papio anubis, assembly GCF_008728515.1. Taxonomy (NCBI): domain Eukaryota; kingdom Metazoa; phylum Chordata; class Mammalia; order Primates; family Cercopithecidae; genus Papio; species Papio anubis. Next base: position 85,054,821 of record NC_044983.1, on the reverse strand, counting down.
TTAGGACTCCCTATAGAAGCGCCTGTCCATGTGGCATCCTTGTAGAATGGTGGCTATAGAGTAGTTGGATTTCTTACTGGGTAACCCAAGGCTCAGAGTGCAAGTGTTCAGGCAAACAAGGTTGAGGCTGCATTGCTCTTGCTGACCCATGTTTGGAAATCACACAGTCCCTGTTGCTGAATTTTGTTGGTAACAGGGAAGACACAAGTCTGCTCAGGTTCAAAGGGGAAAGGACATAGACTTCCCCTTTGAGGAGGGATATCAAAAAATGAGCCACTATATATTTTTTAAAAACCACAACTAAATTTTTGTTTTTATGGCATATAATATTAAAAAACTGTTTAATCAAGGGCAAAAAAACCAATAACAACAAAACTGACAAAAACCAAAATTAGCAAAATGCATATTTAACAATTTGTGTATAGTTACTTTTTTTTGGCTTAATATTTGTTTTATTTTATAAAACACATTTTTATTTATATTTATTTTAAAAATATTGATGCATGAGAAAAATAAAGATTTTAGTTTAAACATTTATATACATGTTAATGTAAGGAGAAAGATCACTTGTTTCCTATTTGTTTTGGTTTAATACTACATTTGATTACACATGAAAGGGGGTGAGGCACGGTGGCTCATGCCTGTAATCCTAGCACTTGGGGAGGCCGAGGCAGGTGGATCATTTGAGGTCAGGAGTTCTAGACGAGCCTGGTCAGCATGATGAAACCCCACCTTTACTAAAAATACAAAATTAGCCAGGCGTGGTGGTGAGTGCCTGTAATCCCAGTTACTCAGGAGGCTGAGGCAGGAGAATTGTTTGGACCCGGGAGGTGGAGGTTGCAGTGAGCCAAGATTGTGCCAATGCACTCCAGCCTGGGTGACAGAGTGAGACTCCATCTCAGAAAAAAAAAAGAAAAGAAAAGGAAAAAGAAAAAGAAACCTGTTTACAGTGAGTTAAGCAACAGCAGTTTCATTTTTCTGATACAGCAAGAAGCCATTTAAGAAAATCATCAACTTTCTAGGATCCATTTCCTTATTACTCTGCTGTCTTTGGCATGTGGCCTGAGTCCTTATGTGCAAAGGATGGCACTGCATTCAAATTCCAGGTAAGAAGTAAAAGGAGAGAATGAAAGTTAAAAGTTTCTTCCAACACTTTGATTAAAGCAATTATTTTGGTAAGACCCATTTAATTAACTTCAGTTTTTAGTTCATTGGCTAGAATTGAGTCAGATGCTCACCTCTAGCTACTTGGGAGACCGACAGATGAATATTTTTAACCTAGCACATGTATATCTCATATAAAATCAATGCTAAAAAAGAAGAAGGTGAGAATGGATGGTGAGTAATCCCTAGCACTGTCTGCCACTTGGTGAAGGGAATGAAATATGGTAGAGGGACCAGAAGAGTTAGGACGGGAATAGGAAAAGGTGGGGAGGAAGTGTTATGAAAGGCTTAAAAAAGAGATGAGTTAAAAGCGTGAAGTATCAGGTGATAAGGCCATTATTCTTAGGTGGAAGAAAAGATGGGAGATGTGTGACTGATCAAAAGACATATTAAACACAATAATTTGGGTTTTATTTATTGATTCAATAATTTCTCCTTTGAGGATGTGTATGTAGTATTTTTAAGAAATAGTATAGAGATATAATAGTTCTTGGCATACTGACTTGAATCATGAATGACCTTGAACACTTTGGAATAGAATTTCTAAATTTTTTGAACATGAAATTTTCCTCACTAGAACAGTTCATATTTTCATGTGTGGTATGGGCTTTATCAATAATATAACGTGATTTTATTTCTATGTTTTGACTTATCATAGTTTCTACTGCCTGAGTCCAACTAAACTTCAGCAAAAACATTCAAGCCAAGTGCCATGAACCAGTAAATACAACACTCTAACACAGTTAATGAAAATTAGAATTATGTAAACGAGGTTTCTGCCAGACATTTAGAAATCATGATTCCTCAGACATTGAATATAGAGTATCTCTGTCAGCCTTTTACTATAAGACAAAATGTTGTTTACAAATAACATGTACCCTTTCTCTTACATTCTCTTGCATTCCCATATCTTCCATTTAGTCTACTGAAACAAGTCAAACACGAAATTCAGATAACTCCAAAAGAGAAGCTAAGAGTTTCTGATAATACTTTTAGTAATGGAATACTTTGAAGATGAAGATATTTGGATAGATAAATGGTTCTTAGAAAAGCCTTTTGGGGCTTGGTATGAACATGGCTCATCATTTGGCTAATGGGTTAATTCTCATACTCTAAGGTCTGATTGCCACCATTTTTTTTGGGCCACATTTGACTGAATGATTTACCTTATCTTTCCATTTGTCCTCTGTCACTGAAGAGATACTTAATTATAGCTTTAATCTGACTCCATTTCCCTCACAGTTTTATGTGACTCCTTTGATCTGATCAGCATGCATTATCCCGCTAGTGATTGAATTTGGCAATTTATAGTGCAGTTAATTAAAATGAGTAAAAATTATCACAGCACATATCAAGCAATTTTGTGAACCACTTATTTAAAAAGTTTAGTTAGATGTTCCTTTTAAATATTGGTCCAGTATTGACATTTGAGAATTCACCAAATCCTATAAAAGCTCATGAATGAATATCTTCTTATTTGAAGTCAAAACAGAGAAGCATATTTCAAAGATGCTTTTATCATGTTGTTTGTAAATGTGAACTCTAAGAGGAGAAGCCCTTGTTCCTGGAAATACTTATACTGCTGTAATAAGAAATGGACCCCAAGCTATCTGAAATAACTCCTCTTGTGTTAACATTCTGGAAGTGAATTTTTTAAAACTAGCTATTGTCGGCCGGGCGCGGTGGCTCATGCCTGTAATCCCAGCACTTTGGGAGGCCGAGGCGGGCAGATCACGAGGTCAGGAGATCGAGACCATCCTGGCTAACACGGAGAAACCCCGTCTCTACTGAAAATACAAAAAATTAGCAGGGCGTGGTGGCGGGCGCCTGTAGTCTCAGCTACTCAGGAGGCTGAGGCAGGAGAATGGCGTGAACCCGGGAGGCGGAGCTTGCAGTGAGCTGAGATCGCGATCGTGCCACTGCACTCCAGCCTGGGCGACAGAGCGAGACTCTGTCTCAAACAAACAAACAAAGAAAAAACTAGTTTTTGTCGCTCTGAACGTTCATGTATTCCAATAGCAATATCCCCATCTAACAATGGTACCTACCTGCTTTTTTCCTTAAAAAGAATTTGACTTAGTTAAGTTAAAAACAAAACAAAACAAACAAACAAAAAACCTGTAATTTTGAGCATGATACAGTGTTATTATATAAAAAATTCAATAAACACATTTACAAATTATCTAAAATGAATTAGGGAAATCATTAAAATAGCAAATAGAAAAGATTTACAGTAATGTATAAATGAAGGACTTAAAATCCAATTGCAGTGTACAAGGGAGGGAATTATATGCATAATCATTATTTAAGAAAATATTTATTTTTAAATCCTATGTAATTGCACATTTTCCATGGAACAGAATACCTAGCAGGTATCTTTAGATCACTACTTCTAATCTACACTTTATCTTAGCCAGAAGGCCAATAAATGTTAGTTCACTAATTCTAAAAACTCACTGGTTTTAAAGTACCTGAAACAAGTTTGTTTAAATTAACATTGTGTTCTCTATTATGCGTTATTTCTTGCATATAGTAGGCATTCAAAACATACTGTGACCGGGCACCGTGGCTCATGGCTGTAATCCCAGCACTTTGGGAGGCTGAGGCAGGCAGATCACCTGAAGTCAAGGGTTCAAGACCAGCCTGGCCAACATGGCAAAACCCTGTCTCTACTAAAAATACAAAAATTTGCTGGGCATGGAGGTGCATGCCTGTAATCCTAGCAAATCGGGAGGCTGAGGCAGGAGAAGCACTTGAACTTGGCCGGCAGAGGTTACAGTGAGCCGAGATCATGCCAGTGCACTCCAGTCTGGGCAACAGAGCAAGACTCTGAAAAAAAAAAAAAAAAAAAAAAAATTGTAGATGGAGGAAAAAAATAAAATTATAATTGATTTAAAAAATATAAACAGGAACATATTGTATTGATATTTAAGAAGAATTCATTAAGATAATAGCTTCTAGTGCTCACATTTAAGCTAATTATTCCAAAATGAAGCTCCAGAGTCATCACTGATTAGAGAATAGGTTTTAGCCAGAGATGTATAGAGCTAAAATGTATTGTCTTATTTTATGTGACAAATGACTTGACTCTTTTCTATAGGTCTCACATTAATACCTGATAAAAATGCTGTAAGTTTTTAGGCTATTTTTCTTGAAGTGTTGTCTTGACTGTCTGCATCAGCATTATCTGAGTGCTTACTAAAATGAGAGACATAAATCAGTCTCTCTGGACTGGAGGCCTGGGATCTCTCTGTCTTTTTAGCAAGCACTCAGGAGATCCTTAAGCATCCTGAATCGTGAGAACCACTGCCTTATGACCTCCAGTAGAATGAGGCCCCAGTGTTGACTGCACTGGAAGCGTCCAGGAGCTTGTTGAAAGTGCAGATAGACTAATTCCACTCCAGAGTGGACACCGAGAAATCTTGGATCCCAAGAGTTTGGTTGGCTTTATCATGCCCCTTAGTCATTTCTAAGTATGAGCAGTTCCTCATACTCTGCATCCACGTGCTGAGAGGAAAATTTCCTCATGATCTGCTTTGCTTCCTCATCAAGCTACTATGCCCCACCATTGCTGGCTCTGCTTATGGTTGCTGCAATGTAGGCAGGGGCTGTTTCTCATTCTTACCACTTTGACAATCTTAAAATAGAGCCTGACTCTAATTCTCCATTAAGAAATGGAAACTGGCTGGGTGTGGTGGCTCATGCCTGTAATCCCAGGACTTTGGTCTCCTATCTGAGGCTAAAGCAGGGGGATCACTAGAGGCCAAGTGTTTGAGACTAGCCTGGGCAACATAGTGAGACCCTGTCTCTACCAAACATTTAAAAAGTTAGCTGGGCGTCGTGGTGCACACCTGTTGTCTGAACTCTCAGCTACTTGGGAGGCTGGGGCAGGAGGACCACTTGAGCTGTGATCATGCCACTGCACTCCAGCCTGAGTGACAGAAGAAGACCCTGTCAAAAAAAACAAAACAAAACAAAACAAAAAACAGAAGAAGAAGTAGAAACCATCAGCTAACTTTTGAAACTTTTCCTATAGGGTTAGATTTCCTTACAAGGTAAGGCACTTTCTAAACAAATTCTCAGTCCTCCATTAGCAATACAGAAATCCCTACCAACCCCACCCTCACCCCCTTCCCCTGCCTCTAGGAATACTCAACAATTCCAAGGTCCAGAAAGAAAGGAATTTATTCCTGTCACCTAAATCCCTGCAGAAACATTCTCACTCTTCTCATAAAAGCAATAAAATCTGCAGGCTTAAGGCTTAGAACTTTGATCCAATAGAAGTTATATTACTATACCAAACAAACATTTAGCTTCCTTCTCTAAAATATCTGCTTTCAGATTATGGGTAGTGTTATTATTTCTTTTTTCACAGAAAAAATGGGCAGATACTTTGGTTTATCTTTGTGTAACTTAGGAGCCTATTACATGGTTTTCTTGGGATGAAAACAGTTTCTCAAAGCAAAAAAAAGGATTCTACTTTCTGAGATAGAAACTGCATGTGACTTTTAAATATTAATCTTTTTTTTTTAAGTTTCTACGCTTCATGACCTCAAAATTGCTGTGCCAAATTTCAGACATGACACTGATATACAGCATAAATACTTAAGAGATTTGTCTATTGCTTTATGTTTCCTAAGAATTCCTAAGGTGGAATAAATGACAGGCTTAACATTTTTTTCAACTATTCATTTCTATAAAATGGTAGGATAGTTAAAGACTGACAGATTGCTGATAATAAATTAAAAACCACATTTGGCTTATTTGTTATTCTAGTTTTATTATATTATTCTAATACAGTTTAATTAACCTGACTACCTATCTATATTTCATTGATAATAAATAAATGAAAATAGATTTTGGTGTTAAGGATCCCTTACCTGAAGTGTACCCGTGTGTCTGTCCTATTTTAGCCCCTTTGGGTTGCTGTAATAAAACATAAACTAGATGGCTTATATACAACAGAAATTTATTTCTCACAATATTGGAGGCTGGGAAGTCCAAGATCAAGGAGCTGGCAAAAGTGACTTCTGGTGAAAGCCCTCTTGGTTCATAAACAGCTGCCTTCTCACTGCATCCTCACGAGGCAGAAGGAGCTAATGAGCTCCCTAGGGCCTCTTTTACAAGGGCACTAATCTCACTCATGAAAGCTCTACTCTCGTGACCAAGTCACCTCCCAAAAGCTCCACCTCCATTAACACCATCACCTAGGGGGTTCGGATTTCAATGTATAAATTTTGGGGGATGCAAATATTCAGATTATATATAGCATGGCTTATTAGTAAGTGTCATATATAATAGAAGCAAACCAACCTTGATGCTTTTGTTCTTGTTGGATCTGTGAGAAACTAATTACAT